>NC_060188.1:56957633-57070133 GCF_021184085.1 Oncorhynchus gorbuscha | reverse complement strand
TCCCTCTCATTTTCACACTGCTGCAATTACCGGGTGCTACCAGTGAGAGATCACACACAGCCCCATGAGTCAGCACTACAGTTGGCAAACATGGCCAAAGCTGAGAGATATTCCCCCCACTACACTACTGCTCCCAAGTGTTATCCAAAGGAAGTTCAGTTTACACAACACTTCGGTTCAAAAATAAAACACTGTACCAACCGGAGGTAAACATGGTTTGTACCACGTGGCCAATGAACTGCATGTTCAGAATCAACATAGCTGGATGCAAGTTCTCTGCTCAAGCTATTTATTCGCTCTATCAGCACTGCAAATGGTACCAACTCACCATTGTACTAGCAGAGAACAATACCACACAGCATCATAGTAGGTAGCTCTGGATTTTGGAACACATTTGAAAGCCAGGCTGATAAAACGTGTCTATAATGACTGTGTGAGGCTGTAGGCTTCGGGGAGAGGTAGTGTGAGAGGTGGAACATACAACAACACTGCCATCTAGTGAGTAGGTGTAGGTCAACCAACTATTGAGAGGAGAGATTGTGAGATGATGCGATAGGATAATGGCTTGACTTTGAAGGAACCTTCAACTGTTGCACACCGTACAATAACTATAATGGTGGCTTGTTGTGGGTACATGTGTAAATGGCAGTGTCCCTGTAAGATTCAGTAGTACTACACGGTGATAACTTCACTTTAATACTACTGTTGGAGAAACATAGTATTTTCAGGAGGTATGTATAGACTCACTCTGCATATACAATGAAAACATGCCCTTAAAGGAGACGATGCATAGACTGCAAACACACAGTCAATGTCTTTCCTTTCACTCTAGGTCCAGTTAAGAGGGTTATTACCTGGCGGTTCGTCCCACTCTGTGGATGTATGTGTTGGCATCCTCTGGACAGTCAAACTGCAACACCCAGTTCACGGCAGGGAAGTCTGCAAAGTGGGAGGAGAAAACTGAATTATTATTTACCACAAGCAACAACATTTTGGCTCTAGTGTCAGAGCAGTACATATTTATTTCATTTTAGGGTTCGTGTTTGAGCTGTGCCCCAAAATATAATATTTGTCCCTACTGACTAGAGACATCCAGACAGACTGTCGAGTAGCATCTCTGTCCCTACTGACTAGAGACATCCAGACAGACTGTCGAGTAGCATCTCTGTCCCTACTGACTAGAAACATCCAGACAGTCTGTAGAGTAGGATCTGTCCCTACTGACTAGAGACATCCAGACAGACTGTCGAGTAGCATCTCTGTCCCTACTGACTAGAGACATCCAGACAGTCTGTAGAGTAGCATCTGTCCCTACTGACTAGAGACATCCAGACAGTCTGTAGAGTAGCATCTCTGTCCCTACTGACTAGAGACATCCAGACAGTCTGTAGAGTAGCATCTGTCCCTACTGACTAGAGACATCCAGACAGTCTGTAGAGTAGCATGCATCTCTGTCCCTACTGACTAGAGACATCCAGACAGTCTGTAGAGTAGGATCTGTCCCTACTGACTAGAGACATCCAGACAGTCTGTAGAGTAGGCTGCTGATGTGTTAGTACCTAGGCCTCTGGCTGCAATGTCTGTGGCGAAGAGCACAGCATTCTTCTTCTTGATGAAGTCATTGTAGACCTCCACCCTCTTCATCTGCTGTTGCTTCCCATGCAGGGCCAGGATGGGCATGCCAGGACGCAGCCGACAGAACACCCGGAACAAGTATTGCACCTACGGAGGGAGAGAGAAAAATAGACTTCATGTTTGCAGCCAAGACTACGACTAGACCGTGAAGCAATAAGCCTAATGGAGGAACGTTTGCACAAACTAGCGAAGCCTCACCTCTTTGCAACAGGCAAAGAAGACGATGATTTTCTTCTGCAGGTGGCTCCTGATGAAGGAGAAGAGCATGTTGACTTTCTGGTGCAGCTCACACACCACATAGTTCTGCTCCAGCGTAGCCGGCGTGCTGCATGGGGACACAGAAACATGTAGTCTTTTAATTGGTCTCTTTCAGGTAGTTTGTGTTGTACTTGAACTTGTTGCTACGGAGGACAGAGAACTAAGGAATTGTGTGCCTTAAAAGAATGTTTAAAGTTGGGGTTGCATTTGATTGTACAGCAGACATGGGTTCAAAAAGTCAACAATTTTGAATTTAAAAAAACTTGAGTTGTGCTTGACTGAACTTGCCTTTTGCAATGAGCCAATGGGAAAGTCCCAAAAGTGCAAATCTCATCCACGGCAACCTGGCACTCCAGGCAGGCTAAAGCAAACTCACAAGTATTTGAAATGTCAAATAGTAGGCTATATCCAAGGCATGTCTGTTGTGCAGTGCTCCTGCTTTGCTCCTAACAGGTTTCAGGTCAAATGTGGTTTAAAACACTGATGTGCACTGAGGAGCCCTGATAAAGCTGAATCAGAGGAAGCAAAGAGTTCTCTTTCATCTCTCCCATATAACAAAACAGCTTCAACGTCGAGGACAAAGCCATAAAAGCATAAACACTAAACCAGCCTATCAGCAAAGACTCATCGAAAAAGAAGTACAGCTGGGGCAAAAAGCAGGAGCATAAAACAAGAGTAGTATGATAAAAAGAAAGTGTCAGCTGGTGCCTCTAAACCTGAATTGAAGTTGCTGACATTCAGATAAAAACAGTCTATGTTAACGGTCGACCCAATTAGCATGCGGGCCTGAAAGTGGGAGAGAATCCGCCCTATTAAATCAGCACCTGGCTGCACAATGACATGTCATTATTTAGTAGAGCAAGGGACTTCAGAGCCTCCATGACAGCACTCGTATTTGTTGCTTGTACCGGCCCACTTTTACCTCCCCCGAATTCATTCCACATACTGGATGTCAGTTTGTCCAAACACACTACATGACCAAACACATGTGGACACCTGCTCGATGAACATCTCATAACAAAATCATGGGCATTAATATGGAGTTGATCCCCCCTTTCTCGCTATAACAGCCTCCACTCTTCTTGGAAGGCTTTCCACTAGATGTTGGAACATTGCTGCAGGGACTCGCTTCCATTCAGCCACAAGCATTAGTGAGGTCGGGCACTGATGTCGGGCGATTAGGTCTGGCTCGAAGTCTACGTTCCAATTTATCCCAAAGGTGTTTGATGGGGTTGCGGTTAGGTCTCTGCTTAGGCCAGTCAAGTTCTTCCACACTGATCTCGACAAACCATTTCTGTATGGACCTCGATTTGTGCACGGGGGCATTGTCACACTGAAACAGTAAAAGGGCCTTCCCCAAACTGTTGCCACAAAGTTGGAAGCACATAATCATCTAGAACATCATTCTATGGTGTAGAGTTCCCTTCAGTGGAATTAAGAGTCCTAGCCCGAACCATAAAAACAACCCCAGACCATTATTCCTCCTCCACCAAACATTACAGTTGGTACTATCCATTGGGGTAGGTAGAGCAAAACCCAGTTTAGTCTGTTGGACTGACAGATGGTGAAGCGTGATGCATCACTCCAGAGAACGCATTTCCAATGCCCCAGAGTTCAATGGTCGGCCATGGAAACACATTTCATGAAGCTCCCGACGAACAGTTATTGTGCTGATGTTGCTTCCAGAGGCAGGTAGGAACTCATTAGTGAGTATTGCAACCGAGGGCAGACGATTTTTACGCAGAAGCACTCCGCGATCCAGTTCTGTGAGCTTGTGTGGCCTACCACTTCACGGCAGACCCGTTGTTGATCCTAGAAATTTCCACTATACAAAAACAGCACTTACAGTTGACTGGGCCAGCAGGGCAGAAATTTGATGAACAGACTTGCTGGAAAGGCAGCATCCTATGACAGTGCCTCGTTGAAAGTCAGAGCTTAAGGCCATTCTACTGCCAACATTTGTCTATGGAGATTGCATGGCTGTGTGATTAATTGTACAAAACTGTCAGTAACGGTTGTGGCTGAAATAGCAAAATCCACTAATTTGAAGGCGTGTCCACATACACTATATATACAAAAGTATAAGCAATCAATGTAAGCTCCCTGCAATCGCTGAGTAATAACATTCACATGACCTACCAGTGGCTTAGGAGACTCACTGAAATCCCAACAGAATTCAAACATCACCCTGCACAATCATTTTTAACTGTGATATCATGTTTCATTTCCAGAGTTCATAGAAATCCAAGTGACGTTAACGCCAACTGACAGATTTGTAAACGCTAAGACTAAGAGTCTACAGACACAGGACTATAGTGGCGTTGTTGTGGTATGTGATATAATAGAGCCCCTACCTGAACTTGGCCTTCTCGTGCACCCAGACGTACTCTGGGTCTTTGAGGCTGAGGCGGGCCAGGTCTTTCACTGACTTGGTCTGTGTGGCTGAGAACAGCAGTGTCTGACGGGTCTTGGGGAGGTTCTCCACTATGGCGTTGATAGTGTCGGCAAAACCCATGTCCAGGATACGATCCGCCTCATCCAAAACTAAAGAATTAAAATCACATGATGTCAACCACGTCAGAAATCCATCTTTTTTTTAACCAATGATCTGACTACAGATCAAAACAAACAGAGCTACTAAATCAAAGTTGCTTAACATTAACAGTAAGAATGTAAAATTCCCATAAACAACTTTGAGCTCTTCACACAGTGAAACTATTTTTATGATGGCCTAGTAGCTAAGGGGTAACTCTACCGCATGTACCTAGCATGTGCAGATCGGAGGCGTGGAACGCAGCAGTCTCATCCATGTGCTGGAGCAGGCGTCCTGGCGTGCAGATGATGATGTTGGTGCGGTGGATCTTCTCAGACTCATTTTTCAGGTCCTACAAAAAACCATACCAGAGGTTACACTCTGGAATCCAACATAATAACCAGGCACAAACCTTTCATTTCAAACAACACCAACAGGTGTCAAAACCAACATGAAATGAACTGCCAATACCAGCACTTGAAAGTAAATAAAGTACCTTTCCGCCAATGATGAGGCCGGCAGAGAACTCGTGGTTCTTGCCCACTTTACGGAGTACTTCGAAGGTCTGATAGGCCAGCTCTCGTGTCGGGGAGATGATGAGGGCCCCCAGGCCATCCATGGCTGTCCACTGCTGATGATACAAACACTCCAATACCTGGAAATAACACCAACACGTGTGAACAGCAATGACACATCAATAGCCTCAAATAATGGACTGTATCTGCCTTCATATCAGCTCGCAATATTGCACAGCTATACAGTAGAAAACAATTGGGTACTCACAGGAATGATAAAGGCCAGTGTTTTTCCAGAGCCCGTCTTTGCAGCACCCAGAACATCTTTACCTTGCAACGCAAAGCCAATGGTCTGTCTCTGTATTTCTGTGGGCTGACGATACTGTGCTTCCATCAGACCTGGAAAAAACAACAAAACTGTCAATGGCATAACAATGGCATGTTGGTCCATATTGCATGGCACAGTCAAGGTAATTTCATAACCAATTGATATTTACCTCGCAGGGTATTCTTTGAGATGGGGAAATCTGAAAACCTCTCAGCATCCTTGGCATTTATCTAGATGACAAAGGTGTTAGTTTCTCTCTCTCACACACACACACACACTGAAGAGTAATATGATGAAATCATTGTCAAGATAAATAATTTAGCTAACATTGCAATATAAACGTTACCTAGCCTAGGAAATCGTGAAATGTCTTACAGGACAGGAGTTTGCTTTGATAAAACTGAAAACGTGATAGCCTATTTGCAGTCCCAGTGCCGTTTGAGGCGATGCTTTCCATTGAATGTACAGCATAGCCATGCAGATTTACATAGAAAAAACCTAAACGTCACTTGTTGTCAGTCATCAATATTGAATACAATTATTTGGGCGGCAGGTAGCCAAGTGGTTAGATCGAATCTCCGAGCTGACAAGGTAAAAAAAAAAAAATCTGTCGTTCTGCCCCTGAACAAGGTAGTTACGGAGGTAGGCCGTCATTGTACATAAGAATGTTTTCTTAACTGACTTGCCTAGTTAAATAACTTAAGGAATGTGCACAGAAGTACATGCACGCGATTCATAATATTAGTCTAGCATGTGTTTACATGGATGGTTTTGCCCATGTGATAGAAATTATAACAGTACTGGCAGTACATATCTTTTGTAACGTTACTGGAACTCAGAAATCGGGTAAATAATTTCATGTGGATATTTTACCTCAAATTTCGACCAGCTGAAGGACAAACCGCACAGACAACCACTAAAGTGTATTTTACGCAACATTCTGACCTGTGAAGAAACTTACGTTTTTGTATTGTTTTGTTTCAGACTAATGTTATACCATGAATTGGTATCGGTCTGATTTATTAGGCAATTATCTAGCCATCTAGCCTCGCCCTACTTCGTAGGCTAAAACAAACGTTGCTTACCTCGTTATATTTGTTGACAAGCCTTTGAATAGCTTCTTTCTCCACCTGCCATTCAGGTCTCCTTTTCTGTCTTTTCTCTTGTTTAACTCGTGTTTTCGTCTTGTTGTATTTCTTCTTCCATCGCTCGAAGTTCTTCACCGGATCAATAGTGTCGGTTGGGTTTTTCTTTCTTATTTTTTTATTGGGGGACACGTTTGGTCGTTTGCCCTTCTCCATGGTTAAATAAACCAATTCAAGAATAATGTTTTAAAAATAAATATTAGGTGATTCAGCTAAACCACATGTAAACGCTGGCGCACAAGCATGTAGACGCATAAATGTGACGTCAACGCAAGCCGGAAATTTCCACATGGGACGTAGTTCAACGAAAACTGATCAAATTAGCCATTACGCCGGAAACAGTTTACTCCAAACGCTGTTGAATTCCGTTTTTTTCTTAAACGGAAGTTGTAGTAGTAGTTCAGTCGTTGTTCTACAGAAGAAGAAAAAAGTCTGGAATAAATTGAAAGAAACGCAGACTTCACTCCACATCTTAGCATGGAAGAATCAATCATTTATAGATGTGAAGTTCACGCCAAACACGTCGCAGACTATATGGATTGAAATTACAATGAGTAGAAACCATAAAATGTAAATGTACTACAACTTCCATGGACTAACACAACGCTCATCAGCGTGACAAACTGTTGAGTAAATTATTTGTTGCAACATTTTTGCAACAGACAAAAAGTTTTTCAACTTAATGAATACTACCCTTAATGAATACTACCCTAGCTTGTTGAATTTGATAGGAAATTATAATTTCTCACATAACTAAAATATACATTAACTGATAGATGTACCGGTTGCTCCATGTAGCTACCAGCACTTCTTCAACCATATTCCTGCATTATCAACTCACAATGTAATTTCTAAGTACACAACAAAAAAAATCCAAGCACGAAACATTAAGACAAATAGTAAAGCATTTGGATTATCATGGTTGAAGAGACATGTAGAAATGTCTCATCTGAACTTTTAAGTTCACACAGTGCTCATTCAGACTGCAGTTTCAGGTACAAATAACTTTATGAAATATTGGAGAAAGAAAACACAGTTTCATGAAAGGCAATAGCCCTAGCCTTTTGCAGTAATGTGGTAGAGCTTGTCCTCATTGTATTAATGGCTTTGCAGAAAGTAGAAGCGTTATTGGGATTTCAAAACAGCAGTTTATATGCCACAGTTATCGTATACAATGGCATATATTGAATTTAAGTTCACAACTAGGCATTAAGATATTAATGAACACTTTTCCACAGCAGTGAAGGAAAGTGCTGCGCATATTAGGGTTGTCTGTTAGAATCAAGAGTCTTTGATTTTGCTGAGAGCCACCGCCCGCCTCTCAGTGTTCTGGAACAAAGCTCGAATCAGGCTCTTCATCTCAGAACTACAGAACTCCAATGCCAGAGGTCCTTTGCCCTCCGCCCACCTTCAGACAGGAAACAAAGACAAATCAGAGTACTCAGTGGTATACCAATAAAACGACAACCACAATTCCAAAAGTGTACACACGACTACTATAGATACATTTACTTTTTTATGATGATGAAAATGAAATCGCTTTAATGCCGATTTGAGAAGCTCCCCTTTTTTTGTACCTGTCGACTATCTCCTGCAGGTTAGCTCGCAGCACTATGACCAGCTCCTTGAAGGTGATCCACTTTGTCACGTACACGGATACCTCCTCCTGGTACTTCTTGTTCTTGCTCTCCTCAGGCAGAGGAATGAACACCAGGGGTCCTTCCTCGATAATAGTCTGACAGAGGATGTGTAGGTGCTCCCCATCTTCAGTGGAGATATCCTAGAGGAGCAAATTGCATAGAAACCATAGGATGAGGAAGACCACTCATTCAACCAAGATGAACAATAATGTGCCGTCTGTAAAATCATGGAGAAAACAAGTCACATGATCAAATAAGAACCTGTCCTCACCTCCAGCATCATGATTTTGGCAATCAGCTCTGAGATGGCAGTGTTGAGTAGAGTCCCTATGGCTTTACAGTATATGTTGACTGGTAGAACATCTTGCCAGACTGTGCCCAGCCTCTTCAGCTGATGGATGACCTGCAAATGAAACAAGTCATTTTCAGTGATGGAACAGTGACCACATCCTGTAAGAATTCTAACTGTCCATTTGATACAAGCCAAGCATTTCTAACTTTTGATCTGAAGCTTAAAGAGATAGTTCAGCCAAAAGTTGTTTGGGGCAAATTCCTCTTACCTTGAGTTGTCTTGTAGGCCAGTCCTGACAACATCCACAATCATCCGTTGTTTACTTTTGCCACAGGCACGAGTTAGTATAATTAGCATCGTCCCAACAATTGATGGCCTCCTGCTATGCTAATCATGCTTCCTTCAAAGTTTGACCAAAACATACACTTCCCCTGAACTATCCCTTTAACTGATGCTTAACTCACCATTCTAGAATCTTTGATAGTTGCCATTTGAGACAACTTCTTTGAAAATACTGGAGATCTAATGCCATATTTGTGGCTACAGTCATCATATGAACAATTGTAGATCTCTTTCAGCTATACTGCTGGTTCACTTGAACACTGACCTGCCTGACAGCCTTGCTGGCTGCGGAGTAGTTCTCCTCGTCATCCAGGTTGGAGAAGTTGCGTGCCGTGGAGAGACGCTCCAGCATCTCTGCTCTCTGGACGTTCAGCTGGGCCAGGAAGCATTGAGCGCCTGGGGAACACAGCTACAGAGTCAAATAGCTAGAAATGTATTCTCCTTTCACCAAAACTGGAGTTGGGATGTCTCTAGAAGATGATTTGTCTCAAATCTCCCTTGGTCTCATCATCCTTTTTGGAAATCAAAACAACAGCAGTTCAACCCCCACAAAAGCACATCAGGAGTGTAGCCATTCTAATGCTCGGCAAGCCATGGGACACGCTCATTCCCTTACCCAGTTTCCTGAAGCCGGGCACCAGGTCCACGAAGGTGGCAGCGCCCTCGCTGAGGGGGTCGGGCAGGTGTGGCCTGAACTGGTGGCCGAGGGTGAGCAGGTGGTGGGCGATGTACATGCAGTTGTTGTGCTGGATGGCTGCCAGGTGGGGGAACTTGAGTAGGTTCCCTCTGGAGAACAGACACAGAGAGAAGTCAGTGAGACAGACGGTCTCGGGGGGAAACGTTAATATAGTATAAATTAACTGAATATACTCACTTATGGTATGTAGGCACAACATCATAGAACAGCTGGAATATATTCCGCACCGTGAAGAACAGTTGGGTAGCACTTTGAGGGACAAATGAGAGAGGGGGGAGAGAGAGAGAGAGAGAGATGTCATCTCTTCACAAAACTCAAAACTTCAGGGAAACACTGGGCTAAAGCTGAAGAGTTATTAATATTATGTCATCATGTGCAGTGGGCAACATGAGAGCGTACCATTGGCTGGAGCTGCCCACGGCCTCGGACAGCGTGTGCAGGGCCAGTTCCATCAGCTGCTGCACCGACTCGCTGATGCGACACACAGGCAGGCACAGCGTCAGTGCACCCAGCTGCTTCTCGTTCTCCAACCGGGGCGCCTCAAGCTTCTTGGCCTTCTGCTTGCCCTTGTTGTCTCCAGAGCCTGGGCTGGGTAGCTTGGGGACTGAGAGCTTAGAATCTGGTGTGATCTGTTGGCAGGAAGTTATGTTAGAAGTGCAATCAAGTCCAACCTCTGTGCATTTACCTGCAGTGCAAGATACAAAGCAGTTCACCTGTCCTAGTTTTGTTCATTTTCTCTGGGTATCTGTAGGTTCTGATTTAGTGCATGCATTCACATGTTGCAGTGGCAAGAAACCACATACTGTACATCGGGAGTCATCTGTGTGACTGTGTACCTAATAAATAGAAACCACACAGATAAGACCATGGATAGACTGTAGGAGAACATCACACACTTTGACGGTGTTGTGCATCTCGGAGGTCATCAGCTTGCGTGCCGCCACAATCACGTCTTTGCATTTCTTGCTGGCAAAGTGGCAGTTGATGTCCCGGGCGTACTTGAGCAGCTCGGTGGCGTCTCCCCTGAGGTACTGCATCTCCTTCAGGGACTTCTCAAACTCCTCAGTCTCTTTGATCACCTGGGGGTGTGAACGTACAGGGTGGTATGAATGACAAAATGAAAAGTCTCCTTTCTAGCACGTCTTTGCAGCTAATGTTCTTTACATAGTCTATATCAAGTTATTCATTTAAAAAATATAGTTATTTGTATCTCTTCAATAAAACCAACAGGAACAAACTGCATTGCTTCATCAATTCTGACCTTTTGCATGGCGAAATGCAAAGATTGTCTAATTTGTCACATATCTGCTGACGAGGGGAAAAAAGTTGGTTGACGTGTGGCTTGGTTGAACCATTTTATGCAGTAAATGTGGAGATTGGTTGAAATGGGGAGCCCTCTTTTTGTACTGCTGTGATGAGTCAGTTGTATGCAATAATATTGTGAGAATTTTGCTATTTGATTCAGAAATAGTGTAGTCATTGGTCAAATTTACAAGCCTTTGCATAATATGCGGGGAATTGTTGATTTTGAGACAAAAATTCTGATCTCAGAATCCTGGAGGGACTGATAAGGGTGTATTCAGAGTACGTGGTTAGCCTTTGATACATACCACACTGTACTGTTCAAGCTGACTGCTATTGGTTGGGATGGAGTGCAGGAGGCACTCATGGATGATGCAGTGAGACATCTCCTGCCATACCAGGTCTCCCAGTATGACAGACACTTTTCTCTCGCCAACTGATACATCTGCAACGGATACGTCTGCAAAGCAAAACAAAGGAGACACATCGTTATAGTGCCAATGGCACAGCTCTAAAATGGCGGCTGGCATATCAACTCCTTTCATATTTACTGTGACCAAAGGATATTTTTTAGTTCAATTGAAACTCAATAATCCTTCTAAACAAGACCATGGGCCAGTTTCCCAGATAAAGCCTAGTCTTGGGACTAAAAAGCATGACCAATGGAGATTCTCCATTAAAATACTGTAGCTTTTTAGTCTCGGACTCGGCTTAATCTGTGTGTGGGGAACCAGGAATGCCTACCTAGCAGGTGTGTGTGTAGGGTCTTGAGTACCACCAGGACTTTGGTGTAGACCTGCGAGGGACTTGGGTGCTCCTCGGGGGTCTCGGCACACTGGAGAGAGAGTAGGATGCCCTCGCCTTGCTGCTCCGACACATACACGTTCAGAGAGGGGTACGTAATCAGGGGCTTCAGCAGGTACTTCAGCAGCACCTGGCCTAGAGCGGGGAGAGGCTGGCTGTCTCATGATGGACTAACAGGATGCTATGGAAGCAGCCTCACAATGTATGTACAGAACAGAGGCGGTCCACATTGTTAAAAGTCAATAGTCTGATTAATACAAACAGAAAATCATCCTTATTCAAATAATAAGGGAGTATTTCACAAGGTGGTTTCAACAAGTTCAACTTCAATAAAATGTAGTCAGCTTTACAGTAAAACATTTATTTTTATTTTTAAATTGACTGGACTGGACACTGGGTCTTACTGAAGAGTTTGATCTTGTGTTGGAGTTCCCCTTGGATGGCCAGGGCCTGGAGGACACAGGAAAGCAGAGGGGGAGGGCTCTGCTGGGGCTCCTTGGTCCCACCTAGGGTCAGCTGGAGCTCCATCTTCAGGAACGACTTCATCCCCGTCGACTCTGAGGACAGATGGACACACAATCAGTGTCTGTGGTGGCATAACACGGTACCACTGTTCACCTGAGTTAACATGAATCAAGCAGGGCTGGGAATTGCCAGGGACCTCAAGATATGATATTATCACAATAAGTTAGGTGCAGATATGATATATATTTCAATATTGTGATTTTATTGTGATTCGATGTTCCAAACATACTGCTCACCATATGTCTGCTGTATAGGGACAAGAGAGCCATGAGAAACCAGTTTTGATCAGTCATGGAAATAAATAATTGGCTTCTTATTTAAAAAGAAGATGGATAACAAGCTATGCAGGTACAGCCAACTAGCGAAAAAATCATATTGGATATTGTCGAAACGATACTATATAATATCCAAACACGTAACAATTGATTTACCCCCCCATCACTAGAAGAGTGCAATTTACCACAATAAGTCAAATAAAATGCTACCTGCTACTAACTAACATCGCATGGTCAATAAATTAAGCCGTGTGCTTAGGAGACCAAGCATCAGACCAGGGTACCCCCCCCCCCCCCCACACACAATGCCTGGGAGAGTCTTTTTACCTTTGGAAGGAGGCAGTTTCCAGACAGCCAGTCTCTTCCACTCATCCCCCAGATGGTAGATGAGGTTCTCCCTCTGGACAGTGAGCTCTGAGCTGAGGGCTCTCAGCAGGGGCAGCTCAGAGTCTTTCCACACCTTCAGAGCGTCTGCACTGTGCCGGGCCTTTTCTAACTGCGTGGCCGAAATGACATACTTCTTCTCCAGTAGGGCTTTGTGAAACTCCTCCATTGCAATGTGAAACTAAATCGACAACAGAAAGACGTGAAAATATGCTTTGACATGTACCGATATTATTGACGATCATCCCAAATTCGTGTCTCGGGCCAGGTACATAGGGCCTGAACTCAAGCGCTAAATCTGTGCATTATTATAAATAACATTCAGTTAAAACAGGGCCATGTGTAGATATTAGTGGGGACCAGATTAGAGCTACCTCTTCTAGGTGCCTGAGCATGGCAATGACACTAGTGTTTCTCTCCAGCTGCTGCTTCAGCTTGGCATGTTCCGTCACAGCTGTATGTAGATTATGCTGCACCTGTATACACACACACACACACACACACACACACACACACACACACACACACACACACACACACACACACACACACACACACACACACACACACACACACACACACACACACACACACACAGTCAACAGTAGATCTCTGCCAACTGTCAATCAAATAACACCTCCAAAAACACAAAGCGAACCATGACCCATGAGTAGTTAGTGAAGCTTACCTCTGTCTCAATGCAGCTTTTGAGGATGTCAATTTCTTTAGAGACCTCTTCGGCCTGTCCCATAAGTGCCTCTGCCCCCTGCATGCTAGGTAGGAACTCATTGTACCTCTTGTTAATAATGTCACATACCTCTTCCTATGGAAGAAACGCAGATGGTGAGATTGAGGGAAAGAATCAAAGTGTGAGGCAAAGACGAGAAGAGTCAAAGCTATACAACATTGCATAAATATACCCCTGGTAAAAAAAAGAGGCACAATACATTATTTTTCAATTTGGGCAGAGTACATAGGCACTACCATGACACGTCACGTCATTCAACAGTGGTGTCTAGGTAGAATGGTCACGAGTGATCAAAAGTTGTATAGTGTGCGAGAGTAAACTAGTAACCTAGCTTCTTACTAAGCTAACTTGTTCAGAACACATTGCTAGACAAGTGCTTGGTAAGGCGCTAGCATAGCTAGCTAGGTACAGCTACTTCTGACATGATCCTTATCTGTAACGTTATAGCTACTAGTTTGTAACTAGCTAGTAACTTTAGTGTAGTCAACTAGACGTGTGTGTGTCGTAAACAACAGCGGGAGCAACAGTGGAATTGGTGGTTCACCTTAAAAATAAAAGCTGCTGTTGAAGATATATTGGCACGGGTGTTACGCCCGAGACAAATAATAATTTTCATTTTACAACGTTATTTTTTATTAATTTATCCATAATATTTCATCTTTCCACAAGATAAATCCCGAAACAAATCTAGGGTTTCTACCCAAGCCGGCTGGTCGTTGGTTCTTTCAGTTCGGTTGCCAGAGATGTAGGCTAGCTAGTTAGTGGTGGTGTGCGCTAGTGGCATTTCAATCGGTGACGTCACTTGCTCTGAGACCTTGAAGTAGTGGTTCCCCTTGCTCTGCAATAAGGTGATAAGGCGATAAGTTGGTTGGATCGAGTGATAGTCTCACTATCACCATTAGTTTCGCTTCCCCACCCGCCATTTTTAAAAAGACCTGACGGGGCTCATTGCCTGCTTGAATTATGCAAAAACGGGCAGCGTTTAGGTCATGTAATTGATTATGTTGGAAAGGGGAGAAATTGTGCTTTACAATGGTATTTACATTACAGTTGATCTGGAAGTATTACGTTTTTGGTGCGCTAAAATAAGGGCAATTGTTTATTTCAATTTTAATAGGGGCAATTGTACGGACCAAGGCGATGTACGAGTTTACGTTATAGTTCCTACACATCACCTATAGTCAAAATAGGCCTTTTATAGATTAAGTTAATGAGCAACATCATGCTCATGTCAGTACTCTAAAAAGCAAACGTAGTCTTTTTTATTTTATTTTATTAACAACAAATCAATACATAAAGCACATGAGGGAACACAAGCATACATAGATTACAGACAATGGACAATCGAGCTAGGGGGTACAATATCACATTACAATTACACAAGGACCTTAAGGGACATGCATATACTTACAATTCTAACAGCTTTTTTGTTAGTAGAGCATTTAACCGTCTTAAAATACAGTTCAATTTATTTTTGTAGGATACGAAAATGTGGTTTTCTGTTTGTAAATTTACATTTGTGTATATGAAATTTGGCCAAAAGAATAATGAAATTAATTACATAAAAATGATTCCGCTTATTTCTATTGTATGTAAAGAATCCAAACAGTACATCTCTCCACAATAGTGTAAACTCTTCATAAATGTGTTCAATTATAAACCTACTGATGTCTTGCCACAGTTTTCTTACATGCATACAATGCCAAAAAAGATGCACAACTGTTTCTGGGTGGTCATTACAAAAGGAGCAATTTGAGTTGATGTTTTCCTTAAACTTCTTCATATAGTGGTTGGCAGGATAATATTTATGAATAATTTTAAAGGAAACGTCCTTAATTTTGTTAACAAGTAGGTATGTTTGTGACAACATCCAAACTTTTTTCCAACAGATATTATCAATAAATCCATTACAATAAGGCATGACATAAGGTATATATACAACATCCTGCTGAAACAAGGATCGTATCGCTCTGTTGTTGAATGGACCAAAAGAGAAACAAATCTTTCCTACTGATGAGTCAACAGGGTCAACAGAAGGTAGGCTCTGAGGGTCAGGTCTTGACATGTTCCTGAATAACATAGCAACACCTGAGGGAATGGCATCTAAAACAATTGCAAAATCTTTAGGTGTTACAGGGACCTTGTAAAGTGATAAGAACTCTTTATAACTGAGTAAAAGACCCTCTGCATTTACCAGTTGGCTCACCAATAGGATATTATTTCTGAACCAATATTCTAAAAACAGAGAGGTATTTTTATACAATATATCCCAATTATTCCATATATAATATCTGTGTGGAGAAAAATTGTGTTTTTAAATTAAGGACCATGACAAGAAAACCTGCCGATGAAAAGCAGAAAGTTTCACTGGAACTTTGTCAATTATAATTGACAAAAACAACATGAATAATTGCAAAACAACATGAAGTTAAGGCCACCAAAAGTAGAGAAGACATGATGAGGAATAAAATTCCAGATAGAAGTGGGTCTTCTTAGGAATTGTTTTATCCAATTGATCTTGAAAGTATTATTTAATGTAGTAAAATCCAGAAAATTCAGTCCACCATTCTCATAAGTGTTCATTACAACAGTTTTCCTAATGTAATGGGTACAGTTTCTCCAAAGAAAGTTGAAAAGCATCTGGTCTATCTCCTTGCTTATTTTACGGTCAAGATATAAAGATAGAGCACCATATGTTAGTCTAGAGATACCTTCAGCCTTGGTTATTAGGACTCTACCTTTTAAAGATAAGTCCCTCTGTAGCCATTGATTTAGTTGTTTCTTCTGGGTTTTTTTAATAAGAGGGTTAAAATTTAGTAAGCCTCTAGACTTTGTAATGGTTATGCCTAAATATGTAAGTTCTTCTTTTACTGGAATACCATAATATGAAGGTGTCACACAATCTTTGACAGCCACGAGTTCACATTTCTTAATGTTAAGATATAGACCAGACGCTTTGGAAAAGGATTGTAATCACATTGATCGATATGGGAATTTGGTTAGCGTCTTTCAAACGCAAACGTAGTCTTACGAGTAGCATTCGGCAATAATGACGTGGAGTTTGTGTACGCGCATTCATTTTAGCGTGTTTTGGGAGTCGAGCAAGAGTAGACAGCAACCACAGAAGTCGGAGTTGACTGTGCACGACTACGGAAATGTTGGACTGGATGACAGTTTCTGTCACAGCTGCGATTGGTTTTCAAATATTCTGGGGCGGGGTTTAGCGAAGGGTCAAATGTGGCATGATTCGATTATTTTTTATACGTTTGCATCTGTTTCAATTGGGACTTTTATTTTGAAGACAACCCGCCGATTCCAGAATTTCCACTATGTTGCTCGCGCTAATGTAATGTTGTTCACCACACAATGGGACACCTGGCTGCCACCAACAAGGCTGTTGGCATCTAGCTAGCCATAGTTAGCAGCTAACGTTAGTTAGGCTAACAATTACTTAAGACAGCCAATCGGGGTAGTTAGCATAACAATTTAGCAAGACTGTTTCGAAGCTAGATAGCTTTGTGTAAAAGTTAGCCGAATGTTTTGATTATTTCGCGGGCTAGGTAACGTTAGCTAAATCGCTTGCTTACCTTAGTTTCTTCTACTTTCCGCGACAGCTTGCTTATTTTACCATTGAGATCTTCTTTTTCAAGTTTACCAGAACTAGCAAGGACTTCTGTAACGAAAGATGCCATAGTTGAAGAACAGCTAGCTGGCTAGCACCAAAATCCTTCAGGGCTGTGTGCAGGTTGAAGGAGCCCGCTCACAATAACCAATCAAATCTGCGTTCCACTTCGTTACACGCCCAGCCTAGAGGAGGGTTTGCCAAACTCGGTCCTGTCCCCCTGTTTTTTTTGCCCTAGCACTCCACAGCCGACTGAAATAACCAACTCATTATCAAGCTTGAATTATTATTATTTTTTAAGGCTATTCTGAGGGCAAAAAGGGCTTAGTAAAATGCACAAGGTGCAATTTCGAAATTGGGTAGTGCATCTTCAGTTTCCCTGTTGTCATGTGTTAGTCATTGCGTACCTTAGAGAGCCATCGATGACTTGCAGACATGTCCAGATCGACTAGTCCAATGTCAGCGATTGTTTGTTTTTTTACCTAGATTTTGTTGTAATGTTTCATTTACTCGAATACACAGACATGGCAAAATGTATAGAATTGCAAGAAAAGAGCTTTAAACTGCAACAAGAGGGGTGTGAACAGTTTGTCATGAACAGTGCTTGTGCCCATAGAAATAAACGCACGAGATTCCTCAATGCTGGAAGGGGGGCCTGGTCTAGACTAGGGCACAAATATTTCCAAAACTTCAACTACCAAATAATGCTTCAATATCATGACTTGAGTGTGGAAATGCATTTTCAGTAGAAGTTATACTGAACCAAAAAAGCAATACTGAACAATACCATGGTCCATAGCATGTCAAGTTACAGTATCATTTACAAACAAATTCTTATTTTCAATGATGGCCTAGGACCTTGTTCAGGGGCAGAACAGATCGGGGATTCGATCTGGCAACCTATCGGTTACTAGTCCAACGCTCGAACCACTAGGCTACCTGCCGCCCAAACATCATGGTATTGTTCAGTTGTCTTACCTGTGGACAGGTTAGAAACCTGATAAGACACAATGGCCCAACAAATAATGTTGCTACATGCAAGAAAAATAGGGATTGGAGGGCTGCTGGTCTGATCCCAGCTATGAATGACTACTGTTGTGCCCTTGAGCAAGGCAAATGGCTCTCCTACCAGGGGTGCTGCACCATGACTGACTGACCCTGTGCATGTCTGGACTGGGAGTGTTAGAAAAAAAAGTATGTTCGAATCAAATTGACAATTTATCTATTCTAATCTATTGATAAATCAGCAACTACAGTAGATATTTGGAGTAGAGTTGTACTCTCAAGGGGAGGGCCATTTATGTGATAAAAGCAGCATTTGGCGTATTTCACACCTTTTCTTGGATATACAGAGCTGGAACCTATTAAACTATAAATCATGAGTCACTTTATGTGAAAGGACAAAAATCCAAGTTTAATGTGTCAAAAGGCATATTTGAAAACTGTGGGAGGACACATTTCAAGGCACTGCATAGGACTGATATGTGTAATACATTTGCGTATTAGGATAGAGTACATATAATATAGAAACAGATTAACGACACTGACGTCCTTCAAATGTATCACATTTTGAATCATAATGGCCATATCACTACATCATCATGCATTCATGATCACCATGAAAATACAAGTGACTACAAATAAGGAACACAATATTTGTGCAGTACTTAGCACATTGTGATTTAAAACAAACAGACTTAAGATGTAACAAGTCTTCAAAACAACAACAAAACTGACAAAAAACAAGAGGGGAGCAGGAGCCATAATTCTATGATTTAGCAGGTAGCAGTTAACACATAACTACAACTATCCATTATAAACCATAAACTAGACACAGATAAATAAACAGTATTGTAAAGTAACAACGCATGGAGTCATGGCTGCATACTCATTTCTACACTTAACCAGGATTGGATAACTTCTTTGTAAATCACCCACATGAATGCTGTCACTGTCAACAAAGTACAAATTCTGATTAAGAGTGTACCGTGTATTCAGAAAATATTCAGACCCCTTCCCTTTTCCTACATTTTGTTACGTTAGAACATTATTCTAAAAGTGATTAAATAAAAATAAATCATCAATCTACACACAATACCCCATGACAGAGAGAAAACAGGTTTTTAGACATTTTTGCAAACGTATTAAAAACAAAACACATAAATACCTTATTTACATAGGTATTCATTTCCATGGATCATCCTTGATCATCCTTGATAGTCCACCCGAGACATGATTTGGAAAGGCACACCTGTCTATATAAGTTCCCACAGTTGACATTGCATGTCAGAGCAAAAACCAAGCCATGAAATCAAAGGAATTGTGCGTAGAGCTCCGAGACAGGATTGTGTCGAAGGCACAGATCTAGGGAAGGGTACCAAAACCTTTCTGCAGAATTGAAGGTCCCCAAGAATACAGTGGCCTCCATCCTTCTTAAAGTTAAGAATTGGATAACACTAAGACTCTTCCTGGAGCTGGCCGCCCGGCCAAACTGAGCAATCAGGGGAGAAGGGCCTTGAAAACAAAGATTGAACTCTTTGGCCTGAATGCCAAGCGTCACGTCTGGAGTAAACCTTGCACCATCCCTACAGTGAAGCATGGTGGTGGCAGCATCATGCTGTGGGGATGTTTTTCAGCAGCAGGGACTGGGAGACTAGTCAGGATCGAGTGAAAGATGAACGGTGCAAAGTACAGAGAGATCCTTGATGAAAACCTGCTCCATAGCTCTCAGGACCTCAGACTGGGGTGAAGGTTCACCTTCCAACAGGACAACGACCCTAAGCACACAGCCAAGACAACTCAGGAGTGGCGTCGGGACAAGTCTCTGAATGTCTTTGAATGGCCCAGCCAGAGCCCTAACTTGAACCCGATCGAACATCTCTGGAGATACCTGAAAATAGCTATGCCACGATGGTCCCCATCCAACCTGAGAGCTTGAGAGGATCCACAGAGGAGAATGGGAGAAACTCTCAAATACAGGTGTGCCAAGCTTGTAGCGTCATACCCAAGAAGACTCTAGGCTGTAATCTTTGTCAAAGGTACTTCAACAAAGTACTTAGTAAAGAGTCTAAATACTTATGTAAATGTGATATTTACAAATTGACAAAAACAACTTTTGCTTTGTCCTTATGGTGTATTGTGTGTAGATTGAGGGAGGAAAAAACAATTTAATACATTTTAGAATAAGGCTGTTATGTAACAAAATGTGGAAAAAGTCAAGGGGTCTGAATACTTTCCGAATGCACTGTAGATTAGCATGTCAATATGTAATTCTTGGAGAATGTTTGTCCACAATATTAAAGACAACAGGAAAGTTAATTTTAAAGAGGGAAACTTAGGCATTCACAAGTATTGGCCTTGAAATTCCATTAATACAAGGGCTGTTTACTCAGTGTGTATAGTACTGATCTAAAAGAGGACCTCATCTTCTTTTTCATCACTCTTCTCTTTAGCACTAAGGGTGAGGGTATGTACTGGGAAGGTTTTATCAAATGCACCATTGTCCACCCGGTAAGACCCTTTTTCCAGAGACATGCAGGATTCAAATCTGTGGCCCCACAGAATCTCCTCCTCAGTATAGGACGTTCTGGCTTGGCATGTCATACCTACAACACAAAGGAGACAGCACAGCAAGGCAATTATGAAATGTTTAATCTTTACATATCTAGCTCTTATGCTACAGTCACAGACATTAAAACTTGTTCATCCTTCTAGACCTATCGGCTGCCTTCGATACTGTGAACCATCAGATCCTCCTCTCCACCCTCTCCGAGTTGGGCATCTCCGGCGCGGCCCACGCTTGGATTGCATCCTACCTGACAGGTCGCTCCTACCAGGTGGCGTGGCGAGAATCTGTCTCCTCACCACGCGCTCTCACCACTGGTGTCCCCCAGGGCTCTGTTCTAGGCCCTCTCCTATTCTCGCTATACACCAAGTCACTTGGCTCTGTCATAACCTCACATGGTCTCTCCTATCATTGCTATGCAGACGACACACAATTAATCTTCTCCTTTCCCCCTTCTGATGACCAGGTGGCGAATCGCATCTCTGCATGTCTGGCAGACATATCAGTGTGGATGACGGATCACCACCTCAAGCTGAACTTCGGCAAGACGGAGCTGCTCTTCCTCCCGGGGAAGGACTGCCCGTTCCATGATCTCGCCATCACGGTTGACAACTCCATTGTGTCCTCCTCCCAGAGCGCTAAGAACCTTGGCGTG
The DNA here is from genome assembly GCF_021184085.1 of Oncorhynchus gorbuscha. NCBI lineage: Eukaryota > Metazoa > Chordata > Actinopteri > Salmoniformes > Salmonidae > Oncorhynchus > Oncorhynchus gorbuscha. The sequence continues at coordinate 57,048,868 of NC_060188.1, read as the reverse complement.
ATCCTGGACAACAAACTGTCGTTCTCAACCAACATCAAGGCGGTGGCCCGTTCCTGTAGGTTCATGCTCTACAACATCCGCAGAGTACGACCCTGCCTCACACAGGAAGCGGCGCAGGTCCTAATCCAGGCACTTGTCATCTCCCGTCTGGATTACTGCAACTCGCTGTTGGCTGGGCTCCCTGCCTGTGCCATTAAACCCCTACAACTCATCCAGAACGCCGCAGCCCGTCTAGTGTTCAACCTTCCCAAGTTCTCTCACGTCACCCCGCTCCTCCGCTCTCTCCACTGGCTTCCAGTTGAAGCTCGCATCCGCTACAAGACCATGGTGCTTGCCTACGGAGCTGTGAGGGGAACGGCACCTCAGTACCTCCAGGCTCTGATCAGGCCCTACACCCAAATAAGGGCACTGCGTTCATCCACCTCTGGCCTGCTCGCCTCCCTACCACTGAGGAAGTACAGTTCCCGCTCAGCTCAGTCAAAACTGTTCGCTGCTCTGGCTCCCCAATGGTGGAACAAACTCCCTCACGACGCCAGGACAGCGGAGTCAATCACCACCTTCCGGAGACACCTGAAACCCCACCTCTTTAAGGAATACCTAGGATAGGATAAAGTAATCCTTCTCACCCCCCTTAAAATATTTAGATGCACTATTGTAAAGTGGTTGTTCCACTGGATGTCATAAGGTGAATGCACCAATTTGTAAGTCGCTCTGGATAAGAGCGTCTGCTAAATGACTTAAATGTAATGTAAATGTAATGTAAATGTTCAAATGATTTGACATATCACATTCTAACATTCAAAGCCAACCAACCTGATGCCTCCACGATTCCCTCCAGAATGATGATGATCTCAAATCTCTCCCTTGTCAGACGCTCAGCCCCTATTTCCCAGAAGGGACTGCTTTCATTGATGACATGGGTGATGGTCTGAGGCTCAACCAACAGAAGCCTGTCTCCTCCGGTATCGTAGCCCAGGTTGATCTCTGACTGCTCCAGTGGTATGAACTCCCCTTCCTTGGTCTGTCTGGACTTAATAAGCTTGGCTCGAATCTTGGCGTCCACCATGTGACTCGCCCTCAGGTCTCCAATGCGGAAGAGAAGGCAGAGTTTCTCGTCACGCTCCGATATGACACAGTGTTTGCTGAAGATCAGAGTCTGGGCCCTTTTCTGAGGCCTGGAGATTTTGACGAACATGCAGCCGACCATGAGGGCGTCAATGATTGAGCCAATGATAGACTGGGCCATGAGCAGAACCACTCCCTCCATGCAGTTGGCCGTCACCAATCTGGAGCCGTAGCCAATGGTCCTCTGGCTTTCCACCGACAGAAGCAGGGCGGAGATGAAACTGTCCACGTTCTCGAAGCAGGGCTGCCATTGCGGGTCATGGACATGGGCCACGTCATCCCTCAGCCAGGCGTCTAGGAAGTAGATCTCTGCGAAGGCCACCCACGTAACAATGTAGCACATGGTAAAGACAAAGAGGAACCAGCGGTACTTCAGGTCCACCAGAGTGGTGAAGATGTCCGAGAGGAAACGGCTCTTGTCCTCGATGGGGCCCAGGTTCACCTGGCACTTCCCGTCTTTGGTGACGTAGCGTTGACGCTGCTTGTTGGCGGTACCGTAATTTGGCCTCCCTTCACCTAGAAGTTTGCAGCGTGGCATGTGGGGCCGGTTCTCACCACTTGTGCCTTGGTTGGGACTATGGGTGCTATCAAAGGGGCCACCAGAAGGAGCGCCTGAGTACCACCTGGAGCTGAAGCGCTTGAGGTGGCGTCTGCGGTGAGCATGATGAGCAGTGACAGGCTCCTCTGGCTCCTCAGTGGGAATGATGTACTGGCCGGTGTCTACCTCCCGGCTGATCAATCCTGCAACAACCGTATGGGGGGCTGGGCTCTTGGGATGTGACTGGGGGGATGCAAAGGGGACTAGCTGGGGTGGGAGAGCTGGGAAGTTGTTATTTGTGCTGGGGAAGAGAGAGGCTCTTCTGGAGTGGAGCATCATCACGGCCATGTTGGTTTTTGCTACAACCTAAAAAAAATATATATATACATATAAATATATCAATTGACTGACTTGTACATTACATACATGATCTACAATGTATTTGTGATGGAAACAGAGTATCCAGTGTAAACACAACCCACTGAACAATATTCCAAAACACAAATGAATGAAATGGATTCTGCAATAGTTACCTTCTTTGGATATGGGGTAAAGCGCGTTGACTCTGGGGGTGGTCTAGGGTATGCCAGGAGATGTTTGGCTGTGAGAGCCTTTGTTGGGGGAATAGAGTTCCTGCGAGGGGCAATTCTCATAGGACTCCTGTAGTCTCCGTTATGGGGCTCGTGTAATGTCACCCTGCTGCACTTCATGGTGGAAACCATCACAGAGACTACTGTAGATTCCTGTGCTCTGTGTGGCAGCTGAGCTGCCGAGGGCTCAGGAAGTTGATTTCGTGTTCCTGTTGAAGCAATAAAATCTGATTGAGAGTTGTCACACAATTAACAACCACCACCACAGAGGAAAGAGGAGACTAAATGAAACTCTTCCACCATGCAATACTGGTTGAACTTACCTCCGTTTGTCTTGATAATTTAGTCATACGCTGTATGTGAAATTTGAGGGATTGCTAGAACGTTAAATCCAGCTGTGGGTCGGTGGGTGTATGACAGATCTCTGATACGGAGGGACTTCTTCCACCAGATGGTTACCTCTCCCTCAGTATAATTTCTTACATCATTCCTCCCCCTCTCATCCCAACCCGATGACCTTTCAGATCATTCTAATGTGACGTGCGTCGTGTAATATCATCGGTCTCTGCTGGATCTAATTAAACATCCAGGATTATGACTAATCCCTTTAAATTAATCTGGGAACAACCAAGGAGCATGGTGATGGATTTTGAGGAGATTACGGTCTTTCTCTTAGTTACGAGGGTTTAGGTAATTGTTTTTCCCCAGATGTGGTCAAATAAACCCTGGGCAAGTCTCTATTATTTCTTGTGGTCACTGTTACGGTTTGTGTTGTCATTCTATCCTCTACTGGTCCGCCAAACAGCTCGTAGCAGCAGACGTGCTGCGCTGCGTGTAGGATTTTGGAACACGTCAATACCGACTCTGACTCCAGAGTGCAGTAGACCATGAACTGCCCAAGGCATTGTAATCAACAGCGCTAATTAAGGCTTGCACTCCGAATGATGTAGAGGAAAATCTAGAGATGTATAATAAACCCTTATCTGTAGAATAGTTGAGATGCAACATTTATGATGTGTCACTAATGTTTAACATCTTCATAAATGTGTTGATTTTACACAGATGGGGCTTCACCAAACCTGAGATGTGTGGCCCATTACTAAAAGTTACATAACTGTAAAAAAAAAAAAAAAAAAAGTCCCTTTTTAGTTGTAATCTTACAACAACCTCCATATAACCAGACCAACACGAGAAGGAATTATTTAGAACAACCAGGGAAACTATAAAAATACAAACAGAGAAGGAAAGTAGGATGGAGGTATGCATGTCTGTACATTAAGGAGAGTCATCACAACTAACTGCCAAAAGAAAGAAACAAACTAAACCATACCTGAATAGAGATGCTAGTATTTGTTCTCAGTTTCAGATCATCTTCCACATGAGATATAACGAGCAGCTATCAACAAAAAAAGAAGCAGGATAGCTTTTTGAGTGGCAAAGCTGGTGCTGTGGTGCCTCTCCGGTGATGTCAAGGCGAACTGGCAGGGTGCCTACTGTCCAGCTGCGGACCAGAGGCCCCCCCACCCACCCCCACAGTCCCCCCCAGCCATTGGTCTAATCACACAGGGAGGTCAGCTGTTAATCTGCTCGTGAGGTCAGCAGGGCTGGTAAGCTGTGCAGCCAGGAAGTAGTGCAACACCATGGGAAGTGAGAAATAAACAAACACAATGTACAGTGCATTCGGAAAGTATTCAGACCCCTTGACCTTTTCCACATTTTGTTACGTTACAGCCAGGGTTGGGGAGTAACGGATTACATGTTTATTATTTTATTTAACTAGGCAAGTCTATTAAGAACAAATTCTTATTTACAAGGACGGCCTACCCTGGCCAAACCCGGAAGACGCTGGGCTCAATCACAGGCGGATGTGATACATCCTGGACTCGAACCAGGAACTGTAGTGATGCCTCTTGCACCGAGATGCAGTGCCGTAGACCGCTGCGCCCATGTGTGTGTTAACTATTTAACTGTACTAGAATGCTTTAAAGGCTCCTAAAATTTTAAATATCAGTTATAGGTATCGTTTTTTTGGCAAGGAAAATATTGGATATCAGTATCAGCCCAAAATGTAATCGTTAGATGATGATACCTAGCTATATACACTTTATTTTGCCTAGTTAAATAAAGGTTACACACACACACCACACTGACCAAAAAGTTATTTTGTTGGCATTTACGTAGGTCTCCATTACCAGTAAAAAACAATCAAAACCTATTTCTTTCACTAACTTGCAGTGCTGTTTTGGTGTTCATTTGTTCTGTTTCATTCTCAACCAGGATTTCTATGGGAGGCCGTTTGAGTCTTTGCATGTCAAAAAAGATAGACGTGTCAGTATTTGACGTGTCAAATAAACTTGTTGACCAATCAGGACCTGAATATGACTGCACATCACATAATTTGACGCCTTAATATTTTTGTTAACGTAGTTATTACACATCGATTACACTATCACTCGTATTTAAAATGTCACAACGATTCATTGATATGTATGCTATGATGCTGGTAAAGTTGTCTCGCGCACCTACAGTGCTGATCATAAAAAAACTAGCTAGCTCATGGATGCAAACATTGTTCTCCAAAAATATAGCAAAACGACAAATTGATTCAGTAGGTGTCATCATCTAAAACAACCCTAATTTATAACATTTATTACTTCATTAATGATGGTCAGACCCATCTATGTGTAGCTAGCAACAATAAGGATGAGCCACAAAAGTGGAATTTGCGGTTAGCCTTCAAAATAAAAGTGTCATTGACAGTGATGCAAATTAATACAAATAGAATTATGCCATAGATCATGCTAAACGAGGTTGGAATGTTATATAAAAATCAACAAAAGACCATTTGTTAATTTCACAAATCTGTTGAAATCACACTGGATGCAATATACTTTAGAATTGCATTGGCAGCATTCTTATTTCACTGTACAGCCTTACCTATGGATTGTTGATCAATGAAGGTATCAGTCTACTCAGTGACACCCAGAAAACATTAGCGTCGTAGCTCTTATTGCGGGACTCTGAAACAACTGTGAATTGAGCCACGTTTATTGAACACTATTCCCGAGGAAAAACAATACTGAGTGGATGTTTTGGAGTCTGATAACTCTTGAGGACATTGGGGAAAAATATATTGGGTATTGAGTAGACTGATATCCCATTTAATTGATACCCAATTGTTAGGTAAAGCGCAATTTGAATGTCAATACACACAATTGACTGACTGGTAGGGGATTTCACACAGTCAGTCCCATGATAAGAGCTACAACGCTAATATTTGCATAAACTCTTCCTAGTTGTGTTATGTGTGTGTCACAGAGTGGACTGATACCCATTTTCATTGTTTAACATGATCTAGTCTAAATATGGCATGAATCCACCAATTGTAACCTCCATCACTTTCAAATAGCTACTTTTATTTAGAAGGAAAACCGCAAATTCCACTATTGTGCCTAATCCTTATTGTGGCTATCTTTACAACACATAACCCGGTCCGGTGGAGCCTCACTAGCCAGATGAAGCTAGCTGACTGCTTATAGCTTTGGGTAACCAGGTTAAGTAGCTGGCTAGCTATTTATTTTCATGAACTGAAGTTCATTTTCAATAGGCGAACAACAAGTAGCTATCTAGCTAATACTTACTCACAAAGATTCCTAAATCATTGCTAAGAGTAATGTTAATGACTGCAGTTTCTACTGGTCATTGTTTTCAGGCTGGTTGTATTGGAGCTACCCCAAAATTTGCTGTCGAACAAATAAGGCTTTTTTTTACCAACGCGGTATTGTAACGCATCGTTCGTGGCCAGTGTTTGCTTGTTTGCAGACGTTTTCGTACAGCTTTGATAGTACTAATAGTATTGGTGGCGCTTGGCTTGCAAGTGCAAATTCAGGACACAACATTCTATAATACAAGTGTTATTTGACGTTCATATTAAAAGCTTATTCGGCACATCAAATAGTGTTATTTGACGTGTATCTTTTTTTGACACGCAAAGACCGTTCCATAATATGTTGTAAAGCTAATAGCAGTGACTACTGTGCAACTCCGGTAGGGCAACATCTGGAAAAATAGCCACTTGGTAGTGTGTACTGGTACTCGACCAGTCACGAAAGCCAATATTACCCACTACAGAGTATGGTTGACTGTCAAGGGCAATGAATTCCATTATCTTGGCCTTAATGGATTTCGCCTTTGCAGTTGTCTTGCTGAAATGTTCTTACTCTTTCAAATGACTGCTTGATCCACACAGGATACATTGTGGGCTAAGTTAGAAATGCTGTGTTGCATGTGTACCTACCTAGGTTACCTACCTGTACCTAGGTTTTGCACATCGGTTAAAGTAGACATCAGGCCGATACCGATGTTTAGCTAATATCGCAGATTCCGATATGTTCACCAATATATCTGCATCCCTAAAATAATGGTTACATGTAATTAGTTACATGTAAGGGATGACAAAAAAACGGCAACTGTAATCTTTTACCAGCTAATGTTACGGTTTTCATGCGGTGAAGGAGAGGAGGACCAAAATGCAGCGTGGTAATTTTGATACATGTTTAATAAACGAATAAACACAAACAATACAAAACAAGAAACGTAGCGTGAAAACCTAAACAGCCTATCTGGTGCAAACAAACAGAGACAGGAACAATCACCCACGAAACACTCAAAGAATATGGCTGCCTAAATATGGTTCCCAATCAGAGACAACGATAAACACCTGCCTCTGATTGAGAACCACTCCAGACAGCCATAGACTATTCTAGATAACCCTACTATATCACAATCCCAGTAACCACAAAAAAAACAAGACAAAACACACCACATAATAAACCCATGTCACACCCTGGCCTGACCAAAAATAATAAAGAAAATACTAAGACCAGGGCGTGACAGAACCCACCCCAAGGTGTGGACTCTCGGCCACTCACCTAAACCCATAGGGGAGGGTCCGGGTGGGTGTCTGTCCACGGTGGCGGCACCGGCGCGGGACGTGGACCCCACTCCAACAAAGTCTTAGTCCACTTGCATCGCGTCCTTTGATTGGTGATCCTCGCCGAGACCTTGGCCTAGTAACCCTCACCAAGGACCCCACTGGACTGAGGGGCAGCTCGGCACTGAGAGGAAGCTCGGCACTGAGAGGAAGCTCAGGCAGGTGGATGGCTCTGGCAGATCCTGGCTGGCTGTCGGTTCCGGCAGATCCTGGCTGGCTGTCGGTTCCGGCAGATCCTGGCTGGCTGTCGGTTCCGGCAGATCCTGGCTGGCTGTCGGTTCCGGCAGATCCTGGCTGGCTGTCGGTTCCGGCAGATCCTGGCTGGCTGTCGGTTCCGGCAGATCCTGGCTGGCTGTCGGTTCCGGCAGATCCTGGCTGACGGGCGGATCTAGAAGATCCTGGCGGCTCCGGCCGCTCCATGCACACTGGCGGCTCCGGCCGCTCCATGCACACTGGCGGCTCCGGCCGCTCCATGCACACTGGCGGCTCCGGCCGCTCCATGCACACTGGCGGCTCCGGCCGCTCCATGCAGACTGGCGGCTCCGGCCGCTCCATGCAGACTGGCGGCTCTGGCTGCTCCATGCAGACTAGCGGCTCTGGCAGCGCTGAACAGGCAGGAGACTCCGGCAGTGCTGTAGAGGAGGAAGGCTCCGGCAGCGCTAAACAAGCGGGAGACTCCGGCAGCGTAGTAGAGGAGGAAGGCTCTGGCAGCACTGTAGAGGAGGAAGGCTCCGGCAGCGCTAAACAAGCGGGAGTCTCCGGCAGCGCTGTAGAGGAAGGCTCCGGCAGCGCTAAACAAGTGGGAGACTCCGGCAGCGCTGTAGAGGGGGAAGGATCCGGCAGCACTAAACAGGCGTGAGACTCCGGCAGCGCAGTAGAGGAGGAAGGCTCTGGCAGCGCTAAACAGGCGTGAGACTCCGGCAGCGCTGTAGAGGAGGAAGGCTCCGGCAGTGCTAAACAAGCGGGAGACTCCGGCAGCGCTGTAGAGGAAGGCTCCGGCAGCGCTAAACAAGCGGGAGACTCCGGCAGCGTAGTAGAGGAGGAAGGCTCTGGCAGCACTGTAGAGGAGGAAGGCTCCGGCAGCGCTAAACAAGCGGGAGTCTCCGGCAGCGCTGTAGAGGAAGGCTCCGGCAGCGCTAAACAAGTGGGAGACTCCGGCAGCGCTGTAGAGGGGGAAGGATCCGGCAGCGCTAAACAGGTGTGAGACTCCGGCAGCGCAGTAGAGGAGGAAGGCTCTGGCAGCGCTAAACAGGCGTGAGACTCCGGCAGCGCTGTAGAGGAGGAAGGCTCCGGCAGTGCTAAACAAGCGGGAGACTCCGGCAGCGCTGTAGAGGAGGAAAGCTCCGGCAGCGCTAAACAAGCGGGAGACTCCGGCAGCGCTGTAGAGGAAGGATCCGGCAGCGCAGTAGAGGAGGAAGGCTCTGGCAGCGCTAAACAGGCGTGAGACTCCGGCAGCGCAGTAGAGGAGGAAGGCTCTGGCAGCGCTAAACAGGCGTGAGACTCCGGCAGCGCTGTAGAGGAGGAAGGGAGTGAAGCGGGAGACTCCGGCAGCGCTGTAGAGGAGGAAAGCTCCGGCAGCGCTAAACAAGCGGGAGACTCCGGCAGCGCTGTAGAGGAAGGCTCCGGCAGCGCAGTAGAGGAGGAAGGCTCTGGCAGCGCTAAACAAGCGGGAGACTCCGGCAGCGCTGTAGAGGAAGGCTCCGGCAGCGCAGTAGAGGAGGAAGGCTCTGGCAGCGCTAAACAGGCGTGAGACTCCGGCAGCGCAGTAGAGGAGGAAGGCTCTGGCAGAGCTAAACAGGCGTGAGACTCCGGCAGCGCTGTAGAGGAGGAAGGCTCCGGCAGTGCTAAACAAGCGGGAGACTCCGGCAGCGCTGTAGAGGAGGAAAGCTCCGGCAGCGCTAAACAAGCGGGAGACTCCGGCAGCGCTGTAGAGGAAGGCTCCGGCAGCGCAGTAGAGGAGGAAGGCTCTGGCAGCGCTAAACAGGCGTGAGACTCCGGCAGCGCTGTAGAGGAAGGCTCCGGCAGCGCAGTAGAGGAGGAAGGCTCTGGCAGCGCTAAACAGGCGTGAGACTCCGGCAGCGCTGTAGAGGAGGAAGGCTCCGGCAGCGCTGTAGAGGAGGAAGGCTCCGGCAGCGCTGTAGAGGAGGAAGGCTCCGGCAGCGCTGTAGAGGAGGAAGGCTCCGGCAGCGCTGGACAGGCGAGGCACACTGTAGCCCTGATGCGTGGTGCTGGTACTGGATAGACCGGACCGTGCAGGCGCACTGGAGCTCATGAGCACCGAGCCTGCCCAACCTTACCTGGCTCGATGCCCACTCTAGCCCGGCCGATACGAGGAGCTGGTATGTACCGCACCGGGCTATGCACCCGCACTGGAGACACCTTGCGCTCTACAGCATAACACGGTGCCTGCCCAGTCTCTCTAGCCCCCTGGTAAGCACAGGAAGTTGGCGCAGGTCTCCTACCTGGCCTCGACATACTCCCTGTGTGCCCCCCCCCCCAATACATTTTTGGGGCTGACAGGAACAATCACCCACGAAACACTCAAAGAATATGGCTGCCTAAATATGGTTCCCAATCAGAGACAACGATAAACACCTGCCTCTGATTGAGAACCACTCCAGACAGCCATAGACTATTCTAGATAACCCTACTATATCACAATCCCAATACCTACAAAAAAAACAAGACAAAACACCACATAATAAACCCATGTCACACCCTGGCCTGACCAAAATAATAAAGAAAATACTAAATATTAAGACCAGGGCGTGACAGCTAAAATATTATAATCAGATTATAAATACTTTTGAAAAACTAGATCACTTAAATTCAGAAAGGATATTTGTGTTAAAAAATCTGACACTTCTGTTTTCTCAATAACATTCAAATCAGCATTGAAAAAAGGCACAAATTTAAGTTTGTTCCACCTGAGAGAGTCTGACCACAAGTCAGAGAACACTATGATGACACACCAAATGTGTTCGATGGATCATGGAAAAAGAGCATGAATAGACTTGTAGGCTACAGTCCAAGCTATGTCTTCCAAAAGATTATCCAACTTGAATAAACGCTTGGTGGTAAGGATGACAGCAGTGGTGTAGTCTACGGGGATACGGATATCACTTATTATTGATATCTACATAGGTCATTGATGTGAATTGCACTGCTCCTCTCATTTAGCTATTTGCGCTTTTCGGATTGTGGTTGTTGTGGATGGCTGTTCACAAAAGTAAATGTGTATTTGAACCCAATAATGGTTGAATTCAAGTAGTTAAGCTGCCTATCAATCATTGTTTTTGAAACCAGTGTACAGCCAGTGACAAATGCGCTCTTGCAGCAGCTGCATAGTGAAGATCCCAGCCTATGGAATAAAAGTGGGGCTTTTATTGCTCATCTAATTCATGCCGATTTAAAATTGAAATAAATCCATAGGCCTAATGGACAAATACTCAAACTCACACCCTTTTGATAGAGGTAAAGGGGCAATTTGTAGTTGCTACATCCATTTATGACTTCTAAATTATATATATATATCCATTGATTCTGGAAGAATAACATTTATAATTGCCTCATGAGTTTAGTTAAACTTTCACACTCCACGAGAACCCCAAATATATGCTTGTTTTTCTTCAATGTTTGTAAACATTATAAATGTAAACAAAACACTGCCTCATAACATGGTTAAAACAATAATATTGATATCATGGATGGTCAGTTCTTACATCCATAGCTGTCTATTAATCCGAGAGTGGATACATTGGAAGTTTAGGCTAGCCAAATTGCTTTACCTGAGCATAACCACAAAACTAAGGATTTATTAGCCAGCCCTACTCTGTATATGATTTTCAAATCAAAGTTTATTTGTCATGTGCGCCAAATACAACAGGTGAAATGCTTACTTACAGGCTCTAACCAATAGTGCAAAAAAGGTATTACCTTTTGTTGTCATGGAGGACTGATTGGACTCATTGATTCGAGTTTAAAAATAAATGCTGCTCTCATGGAATGGCATGCTTTGAGCGCTACTGAAAAGTGCTATTTACATGTGAAAAATTAATTCCATATGCAGCATTTGCTATAGGCCAATTGTTTACTTTTTGTTGGAGACACTGATATTTTGATAATATGCAGCTGTTTAAAGGTCAAATCCAAAGATGAAACAATAACAAAACGGCACCCTGCCTGTTTTGGTAAAAATACATTAAAAAAAAGAGGTGGGTGGCCGTTTTTGTTATTGTTTCATAAACAACAGTGTAGAGCTGGCTAATAAATCCTTAGTTTGTGGTTATGCTCAGGAAAAACAATTTGGCTAACCAATACTTCCACATTTCCAAGTCCTATTACTGAAGATCAAGGGTTATTACATGTATTGGAATGCCTGGAATTCTGATAGACTTTGGTTAATGTAAACATATAATTGAATCGTATAATTAATTGTATGTAGGAGAAAGCGATGGGTTAGAAGAAGCCTACATAACCAACCCTTAAAGTAACAATTAACACCTACATAATGGCCAGCTGTTTAAACTTTAACATTGATTTATCTTGCAATATATGTCATTCAAGTGGTAACATACATTTTTTTGTCCTCTAATGTCTCTTAAGGGGAACGTAATCTAAAAGTAACTGAATGTAATCAGATTACATTACTGAGTTTGGGTAATCCGAAAGTTGTGCTACTGATGTCATCATGGCACTGGTGAAGATCACTGATGTTTTACGTGCTCCTAAGCAACTGTTTTTTAAATATTTTTTTGACTTATTCTGTACATAATGTTGCTGCTACCGTCACTTATGACCGAAAATAACTCCTGGACATCAGAACAGCGATTACTCACCACGAACTGGCAGAAGCTTTTTTTTTCCCTTTAATAAGTAAGATGAGCCCGATGTGAAGGACTTACTGCTTTCCTGGGAACAGACCCAAATCCCCGTCATTTACGTGAAGGGAAGACTGAGAAAAAGAGGATTTGTAGTAATGACAATTACAACAATACTGAATTTACATTTTATTTGAACTTAATAGATAAATAAAATCTATTTAGTCTCAAATAAATAATGAAACATGCTCAATTTGGTTTAAATAATGCAAAAAAGTGCAATATGTGCCATGTAAAAAAGCTAACGTTTAAGTTCCTTGCTCAGAACATATGAAAGCTGGTGGTTCAATATTCGCAATTCTTCAAAATTCCCAGTCATGAAGTTAAATTGTAAATATTATGACGCGCCGACTATTTTGCTCTATACCATTTGTATTTCATACACCTTTGACTATTGGATGTCTAAATAGGCACCTTAGTATTGCCAGCCTAATCTCAGGAGTTGATGGGCTTGAAGTCATAAACAGCACTGTGCATCAAACATTGCTAAGAGCTGCTGGCAAGCGGAGTTAAGTTTGAATGAATGCTTACGAACCTGCTACTGCTCAGTCAGACTGCTCTATCAAATCAGACTTAATTATAATATAATAAACACAGAAATATGAGTCTTTGGTCATTAATATGGTCAAATCTGGAAACCCATTTCAAAACAAAACATTTATTCTTTCAGTGAAATACATTTACATTTAAGTCATTTAGCAGACGCTCTTATCCAGAGCGACTTACAAATTGGTGCATTCACCTTATGACATCCAGTGGAACAGCCACTTTACAATAGTGCATCTACATATTTTAAGGGGGGGTGAGAAGGATTACTTTATCCTATCCTAGGTATTCCTTAAAGAGGTGGGGTTTCAGGTGTCTCCGGAAGGTGGTGATTGACTCCGCTGTCCTGGCGTCGTGAGGGAGTTTGTTCCACCATTGGGGAGCCAGAGCAGCGAACAGTTTTGACTGGGCTGAGCGGGAACTGTACTTCCTCAGTGGTAGGGAGGCGAGCAGGCCAGAGGTGGATGAACGCAGTGCCCTTATTTGGGTGTAGGGCCTGATCAGAGCCTGGAGGTACTGAGGTGCCGTTCCCCTCACAGCTCCGTAGGCAAGCACCATGGTCTTGTAGCGGATGCGAGCTTCAACTGGAAGCCAGTGGAGAGAGCGGAGGAGCGGGGTGACGTGAGAGAACTTGGGAAGGTTGAACACCAGACGGGCTGCGGCGTTCTGGATGAGTTGTAGGGGTTTAATGGCACAGGCAGGGAGCCCAGCCAACAGCGAGTTGCAGTAATCCAGACGGGAGATGACAAGTGCCTGGATTAGGACCTGTGCCGCTTCCTGTGTGAGGCAGGGTCGTACTCTGCGGATGTTGTAGAGCATGAACCTACAGGAACGGGCCACCGCCTTGATGTTAGTTGAGAACGACAGGGTGTTGTCCAGGATCACGCCAAGGTTCTTAGCGCTCTGGGAGGAGGACACAATGGAGTTGTCGGAACCGTTCTGTAATTTTATCGAACGGGTGGCAACCCTAAGTCTAAATATTACTGTTACATTGCACAACCTTCAGTGTTATGTCATAATTATGTACAATTCTAGACAATTAGTTTGCGACGAGCCAGGCGGCCCAAATTGTTGCATATACCCTGACTCTGCGTGCAATGAACGCAAAAGTAGTGACACAATTTCCATAGTTAATATTGCCTAAATATGCAGGTTTTAAAAAATGTACTTCTATGTATTATTTTTAAGAAAGGCATTAATGTTTATAGTTAGGTACATACAGTGCCTTGCGAAAGTATTCGGCCCCCTTGAACTTTGCGACCTTTTGCCACATTTCAGGCTTCAAACATAAAGATATAAAACTGTATTTTTTTGTGAAGAATCAACAACAAGTGGGTCACAATCATGAAGTGGAACGACATTTATTGGATATTTCAAACTTTAACAAATCAAAAACTGAAAAATTGGGCGTGCAAAATTATTCAGCCCCCTTAAGTTAATACTTTGTAGCGCCACCTTTTGCTGCGATTACAGCTGTAAGTCGCTTGGGGTATGTCTCTATTAGTTTTGCACATCGAGAGACTGAAAATTTTTCCCATTCCTCCTTGCAAAACAGCTCGAGGTCAGTGAGGTTGGATGGAGAGCATTTGTGAACAGCAGTTTTCAGTTCATTCCACAGATTCTCGATTGGATTCAGGTCTGGACTTTGACTCGGCCATTCTAACACCTGGATATGTTTATTTTTGAACCATTCCATTGTAGATTTTGCTTTATGTTTTGGATCATTGTCTTGTTGGAAGACAAATCTCCGTCCCAGTCTCAGGTCTTTTGCAGACTCCATCAGGTTTTCTTCCAGAATGGTCCTGTATTTGGCTCCATCCATCTTCCCATCAATTTTAACCATCTTCCCTGTCCCTCCTGAAGAAAAGCAGGCCCAAACCATGATGCTGCCACCACGTTTGACAGTGGGGATGGTGTGTTCAGGGTGATGAGCCGTGTTGCTTTTACGCCAAACATAACGTTTTGCATTGTTGCCAAAAAGTTCAATTTTGGTTTCATCTGACCAGAGCACCTTCTTCCACATGTTTGGTGTGTCTCCCAGGTGGCTTGTGGCAAACTTTAAACAACACTTTTTATGGATATCTTTAAGAAATGGCTTTCTTCTTGCCACTCTTCCATAAAGGCCAGATTTGTGCAATATACGACTGATTGTTGTCCTGTGGACAGAGTCTCCCACCTCAGCTGTAGATCTCTGCAGTTCATCCAGAGTGATCATGGGCCTCTTGGCTGCATCTCTGATCAGTCTTCTCCTTGTATGAGCTGAAAGTTTAGAGGGACGGCCAGGTCTTAGTTGATTTGCAGTGGTCTGATACTCCTTCCATTTCAATATTATCGCTTGCACAGTGCTCCTTGGGATGTTTAAAGCTTGGGAAATGTTTTTGTATCCAAATCCGGCTTCAAACTTCTTCACAACAGTATCCCGGACCTGCCTGGTGTGTTCCTTGTTCTTCATGATGCTCTCTGCGCTTTTAACGGACCTCTGAGACTATCACAGTGCAGGTGCATTTATACGGAGACTTGATTACACACAGGTGGATTGTATTTATCATCATTAGTCATTTAGGTCAACATTGGATCATTCAGAGATCCTCACTGAACTTCTGGAGAGAGTTTGCTGCACTGAAAGTAAAGGGGCTGAATAATTTAGCAAATTTAGCAATTTTTCAGTTTTTGATTTGTTAAAAAAGTTTGAAATATCCAATAAATGTGGTTCCACTTCATGATTGTGTCCCACTTATTGATTCTTCACAAAAAAATACAGTTTTATATCTTTATGTTTGAAGCCTGAAATGTGGCAAAAGGTCGCAAAGTTCAAGGGTCCGAATACTTTCGCAAGGCACTGTATGTGTAGCGATTGTGCTTTTGTTATATCATCACCCGTTTGGCAAGTAGGCTGTGATTCGATGATAAATTAACAGGCACCGCATTGATTATATGCAACCCAGGACAAGCTAGTTAACCTAGTAATATCATCAACCATGTGTAGTTAACTACAAATTATGTTAAGAATGATTGTTTTTTATAGGATAAGTTTAATGCTAGCTAGCAACTTACCTTGGCTCCTTGCTGCACTCGTATAACAGGTGGTCAGCCTGCCACGCAGTTTCCTCATGGATTGCAATGTAATCAGCATCCAATAATTCAAATTACCGATTGTTATGAAAACTTCGAAATCGGCCCTAATTAATCGGTCGACCTCTAGTACGTACATACCCCAACCAGAAGCCATGGATTACAAGCAACATCCACACTGAGCTAAAGGGTACAGCTGCCGAGGAGCGGGACTCTAACTCGGAAGCTAGTAAGAAATTCTGCTATGCCTGCCAACAAACCATCAAACAGGCAAAGCGTCAATGCAGGACTAAGATCGAATCGTGATCCGACGCTCGTTGAATGTGGCGGCACTTGCAAACTATTACAGACTACAAAGGGAAGTACAGCCGCAGTGACACAAGCCTGCCAGACGAGCTAAATCATTTCTATGCTCACTTTGAGGCAAGTAACACTGAAACATGCATGAGAGCATCAGCTGTTCCGGATGACTGTGTGATCACGCTCTCCGCAGCCGATGTGAGTAAGACATTTAAACAGGCAAACATTCACAAGGCCGCAGGGCCAGATGGATTACCAGGACGTGTACTGCGAGCATGCACTGACCAACTGGCAAGTGTCTTCACTGACATTTTCAACCTCTCCCTGTCCAAGTCTGTAATACCAACATGTTTCGAGCAGACCACCATAGTCCCTGTGCCCAAGAACACTAAGGTAATCTGCCTAAATGACTACTGACCCGTAGCACACACGTCTGTAGCCATGAAGTGCTTTGAAAGGTTGGTCATGGCTCACAACACCATTATCCCAAAAACCCTAGACCCACTACAATTTGCATACCACCCTAATAGATCCACAGATGATGCAATCTCTATTGCACTCCACACTGCCCTTTCCCACCCGGACAAAAGGAACACCTATGTAAGAATGCTATTCCTTGACTACAGCTCAGCGTTCAACACCATAGTGCCCTCAAAACTCACCCCCTGTATATAGTCTCACTATTGTTATTTTACTGCTGCTCTTCAATTACTTGTTCATTTAATTTCTAATTCGTATTTTTTAAACTGCATTGTTGGTTAGGGGCTTGTAAGTAAGCATTTCACTAAGGTTGTATTACCCATTGTATTTGGCGCATATGACCAATAAAATGATATTTTAATCTGATTACAATTTAACAGATAACTAGTAACTGTAACATATTACATTTAGAAAGTAACCTACCTAACCCTAGATACAGCCTTATTCTAAAATGGATGAAATAATGTTTTCCCCTCATCAATCTACAGACAGTACCCCGTATTGACAAAGTGTAAACAGGTTTTTTGAAATGTTTGTTCATAATTTAAAAAACAAACAGAAGTACCTTATTTACGTATTCAGACCCTTTGCTATGAGACTCGAAATTGAGCTCAGGTGCATACTGTTTCAATTGATCATCCTTGAGAAGTTTCTACAACTTGACTGGACATGACTTGGAAATGCACACACCTGTCTATATAAGGTCCCACAGTTGACAGTGCATGTAAGAGCAAAAACCAAGCCATGAGGTCATTGTCCGTAGAGCTCCAATACAGGATTATGTCGAGGCAAAGATCTGGTGAAGGGTAACAGAAAAATTCTACAGCATTGAATGTCCCCAAGAACAGAGTGGCCTCCATCATTCTTAAATGGAAGAAATTTGGAACCACCAAGACTCTTCCTAGAGCTGGCCGCCTGGCCAAACTGAGCAATCGGGGGAGAAGGGCCTTGGTCAGCGAGGTGACCAAGAACCTGATGGTCACTCTCGACAGAGCTCCAAAGTTCCTCTGTGGAGATGTGAGAACCTTTATGGTAGAAAGGCCAGAGGGAAGCCACTCGTCAGTTAAAGGCATATGACAGCCCGCTTGGAGTTTGACAAAAGACACTCAGACCATGAGAAACAAGATTCTCTGGTCTGATGAAACCAAGACTGAACTCTCTGGCCTGAATGCCAAGCATAATGTCTGGAAGAAACCTGGCACTATCCCTACAGTGAAGAATGGGGGTGGCAGCATCATGCTGTTGAGATGTTTTTCAGCGGCAGGGACTGGGAGACTAGTCAGGATCGAGGGAAAGATGAATGGAGCAAAGTACAGAGAGATCCTTGACGAAAACCTGCTCCAGAGCACTCAGGACCTCAGACTGGGGCGAACGTTCACCTTCCAACAGGACCATGACCCTAAGCTCACAGCCAAGATAACAGGGAGTGGCTTCAGGACAAGTCTCTGAATGTCCTTGAGTGGCCCAGCCAGAGCCTGGATTTGAATCCAATCGAACATCTCTGGAGAGATCTGAAAATAGCTGCAGCAACTCTCCCCATCCAACCTGACAGAGCTTGAGAAGATCTGCAGAGAAGAATGGAAGAAACTCCCAAATAAAGGTGTGCCCAGCTTGTAGTGTCATACCCAAGAAGACTCGATGCTGTAATCGCTGCCGAATGTCCTTCAACAAAGTACTGAGTGAAGGGTCTGAAAACTTGTGTAAATGTGATAGTTTTTATTTGTAATACATCTATGAAAAATAAAAAATAAACTGTTTTTGCTTTGCCATTATGGGCTATTGTGTGTAAATTGATGAGGGAAAGAAACGATTTAACAAAATGTGGAAAAAGTCAATAGGTCTGAGGTCTACTTTCCGAATGCACTGTACAATACATACTGTAAGTTTTAAGTTGGATGCTAGATCCAATGTACAGTGTTGATTCAATTATTGACAGTGTTTTCTCTGTGTGTGGAGGGGTGACAAGGGGTGTTATAAGGGGAAAGACAGAAATATGGATTGAAAAATGGGTCAGGCACAAAAGAAGACGTGAGAGCAAATCAAGGAGAAAAGAAGAACAGAAAGTTTGAAAGTTTATTGAGCGTCAACACAGTTTTCAAGAAGTGGAAAACAGGAGTGGAAGGAAAGGCTTACATATATAAACAGGAAAATACAAAACAAGACAAAGGAAGCTGAATTTCTAAACACCTAAATCTTCAAGAGCCTGTTGTTCACTGCAATCCTAATGTATCATGGTACATGTAAAATATCTAACAAACAATAAAAAAATACTCTTATTTCTTGTGTTTTCACTTTCTTAAAACATACCTAAATAGGTTCAAAGCAATAATACCTTATTAATGTATAATAGACATTTATCTCTCTCCTCTTGATGTGTCTGCGAGTATCATATGACCATATAAACTCTGCCTCAAGTCACTCAGAATCTACTTAATGTTCTGATTTAGAAAATATGGCAAAAGCACATTAAAAAGTAATAAAAAACTACTTTGCACTACTATGCAAAAATCCAGTGTTTGTCAACTCTACATGAGGATAAAACGTTAGCGATCGTCAGCTAGCGTACCTGTCCTGACCATTAATCTCAGAAGCTGACCTCTGACCCCTTGGACTTATTTGACAGCGACCACGGAGGTGTTGGTGATAGACTCCATGATGGCGGCCAGGCGGCTGCACAAGTCGTGGGGCACTTTGGAGCGCACCGTTGGTGGATCTTTTAAGACCACCCTCTCTGTTGAGCAGTCCAGAACCCTGGGCAGAAACTCATCCAGCTTTAACTGTAGGGAGTCTGAGAATGAGAGGAAGGGGGGAGAGGAAGAGAAAAACAGAGCTTCCATAAGAGGAGTAAAATACAGTTAAGATGTGTGATAAATTAGATGAGAGGATAATGTGCTAGAGAGAATCTCTTTTAATTATAAGCCTTGTAATAACGCAATTATACCTCTCAGCTTTAAGTAAGGTGTTACTGAAATCTGCAAATGACAGCAGTGTTGATGTAGATAAACATTTAGCACAGCTTGGATAAAGCCCAGTAAGAACCTCTTCCCCTCCCTCTGTCCTCACCATCCAGGTCCACTTCCAGGTAGGAGCACCAGTGGCTGCGGACAGCCTCCATGGTGTCCAGGTCCTTCTGGCTGATCATGTCCGGCCGGCTCATCAGGTGCATGCAGGGGATAACCGCCTCGTTCATGATGATCACACCTTCCTCCACGCCGCTCACCTCGCTGCTCCTGAACAGGGTGGCCGCATTGTCATTCAATTCCTAGGAAGAGGGTAGAAGGGGGATGGGATATGCATATGCAGTGTCACTATGGAGTCTTTTTGGATAAGAGCATATGCAAAATGACCAATCTGTAGCCAAATAAAAATGTATAGAGATAATTGGTCTATATACAGACAAAGTGTTAATATACTATATAGCAGGGCTATTAACTCCAGCCCTGTGAAACTTTCACTCACACTGAAGTTTAGCCTTCATATTCTCCATTTTATTAACTATAATACATCTTGATTTTTATATTTCCAACTGACAATATCAGTCTCATGTCCCAAATCTTCACAACCAGGTCTTTCACAGTGATGCATCTGCATCATCAGTAGCACTCACTTTGAGACATCTCCTCCTGTAAAGTGCAATAAGTGACTGGTCCACCCCTCTCTTCTCCCCTCTTCTTAGTAGCATGGTGTTGTCTTTGTAGGCGTGGTTGAGGTAATTCAGCGCCTCGCTCACCCTGGTGGAAAACAATGATATCACGCCACATCAGCCAGTCAGCCCACTGATGACATCACATCAGACAGTCAGCCCACTCATTCACTCAAACCACCATACAGGCTGATCACGTAGGGGCAGAGCCCCGGTCGCCATGACAACACCTACTTTCCATGCTGGTACTGTTCCAAGCCCGTCAGCAGGTAGACAAACACTGTCCGGAACAGGCTGTAGTCGTCATGCCATTGCTGAGGAGAAGAGCACAAAGACACAATCAATGCAAGTTTGGTCTGATTTCCAATGGAGAATAAAGCCTACCTAGAGTCTTGGTATAAATCCATCCATCAAGGCCTGTGTAATGTAGGTTTATGGTCAAATTAGCATTTTATAGTGTTTAGCTCAAATTGTCCACATGTGTAATGACACAAAGGACCAGTAATCACTGATCTTAGATTATTTATGATTGTTGGAACAAACTGCTTAACAGTGGGGACAACATTTTGGAACATCACAGGTAATGATCATTCATACTCCATTCAACCATTTTTATGCCAGTAAAAATGTGTATGCTGGCGACATGATGATCGGTTGCCTGGCTGCCAATTTTCAACTAAAAATGAACTCCAATAACCAGAAAAATATTAAATCTACTTTTTGCACAGAGTGAGAGGTTCCCGCGCCATTCTAGCTGCCGGACATCTTGCATTTCCCAAAATCTTTGCTTGAAGTAGTCATTTCTAAGCTCCGCAGCCACATGTAGAAGGATGACAGCGTGTCACACAGTATGACTCAAACAACACAAACAAAGATCTATACACATGCCAGAGGCATTTCTTACTCGGAACAAAAAGTGGATTTAATATTTTTTGGTATATTCTCCCGTTACCAGAGTTTCACCTGCAACTGAAAACAGGTATTTATAAGACAAATGCCTTCAAAATCAAGAATAAAGAAAGTATCAGCAGTAAAGGTTGGTTGAAAGTTAGCTATGCCCCTGGAGGTTGGATTTAGATTGGCTAAGGGAAACCTAGCTATTGACACATACCATATATTCCTCCATATCCATATCCTCTGGCTTGATGAGGCGTAGTTTGGCGCGGGCCTCTCTCATGATACTGATCGACCTACACAGGAAGTGATGATTTGCCCCACAGAAATAAACGTATGAATAATACTGTCAACTTGATAATGATGATGAAATGCTTTTTAATTGTTCAACAAATAATTGTAAAAATAGCAGCAACAAGCTGAATTGCATGTACAATTTACAATGAAATGACAAAACATGAACACATTTAAAAGTTTTTTCATCGCATGTCAGAGAGTGGTGCTGACTGACCTGTCGTCAAAGCTGAGGTTGCGGTCGGTGAAGCCCTCCAGCAGGGTCCTCTCGATGACGCGATTGGGTGCCTTGTTCTGGAAGAAGTAGACCAGGGCGTGGTGCAGGCGTGGGTCCTGCTGGGTAGTGGTCTCCTCCTGGGACAACTCAAACAGACGGGAGTACTCCTCCTGGAACGCCTGAGGAGAGGGGTGTGAGAGATGTTAGAGCCCACTGGGCATAGACGTCATCTCAACGTATAGTTTTGATTTAAATTTGGTTGAGTTGTCAACTCACCCAGTGTTCAATAATGTATTTTTTTTCCTCCATTCAGATTACTACCTTTCACTTTTGGTTATTTGAAAATGAAATAATCTCCAAAATATCGCTATTTTTATAACAAGCAATAGAAAGTTGGTTGCATTTTCAGTTTAATCCACCAGAAAGAGACAGAACGAATATTACAACAAATATTATGGTTAAACAGAAATATATAAATTGATTAAAAAAACATTTTTGAAAAACATTTATAAAAATGGTATAATCTTCGTAAATTATATCATAAATAGGACTGGTGGAGTTGTCACACATGCAGTTAACAAACAAATGTCTGCTCTATCCAAAATTACAAACAACTAATTGCAGCATTACCGCAAAAATGGAGAAGGCAGGCAAGTGGAAAGGGGAGAAGGTAAGGAACTTGTCTGTTGGCCCCTGCATTAAAGGACAGAATTGGCTAAAGAAAATTGTGAGAAATAAAAAATGTATACCAGTTTCATTTAAGGACCAAACAATTGACAGCTGCGCCATACAGGTTGCAAAATAGTTGGGAGGAGATTTTTGATGTACCGAATCCATGGCACATGGTTTATGTAAAACTGTAAAATATACTGTCCATGGAATTATGTCTGCCAAGACTCTACCTCTCCCCTTAATGTACATACATCTGTCTCTACAAGAGGAGACTGACAGAATATTTACAAGTATATCATGGTAGAAGGACATAGACTAGTGAGATTGCACAAATGACTTTACCTTGATGAGGCCAGCCTCAGGGCCTTCATTGTCGAATGCCTGTCTGGCTTTGGCTATGGCCATAATGATTCCCTGCATAGCTGGAGTGAGCATCATCTGAAACACAGAAACACAGAGAAGTACAAAGAATGGGCATTAGAGCGAGGCCATGCACAAATAAACTACTATAGACTACTAACTACTGATGCACCTTTCAGGGAGTCATGAATGCTGTATCCATTCATTGGATTGATGCAAACAGAGGTATTATAAATTGAAGCAACAGCCAAAAGAGTGGCATTGGCCAAAATGTATCCAAATTATTTTCTAACCAATAATCAATAGAAGTCATTGAACACAGAACAGCATGCTTTCAAAGTATTGGATTTGGATTTAGATATGTGCCTTCGGAAAGTATTCAGACCCCCCTAGACTTTTTCAACGTTGTTACATTACAGCCTTGTTCTAAAATGGATTAAATAAAACATTCCTCAGCAATCTACACACAATACCCCATAATGACAAAGCGAAAACAGGTTTTTATATATTTTTTAAAACAGTCTTAAATATAAAAAACAGAAATACATTATTTACATAAGTATTCAGACCCTTTGCTACGAGACACTTAATTTAGCTCAGGTACATCCTGTTTCCATTTATCATCCTTGAGATGTTTCTACAACTTGATTAGAGTCCACCTGTGCTAAATTCAATTAATTGGACAGGATTTGGAAAGGCACACCCGTCTATATAGGGTTCCACAGTTGACAGTACATGTCAGAGCAAAAACCAAGTCATGAGGTCGAAGAAATTGTCCATAGAGCTCTGAGACAGGATTGTGTCGAGGCACAGATCTGGTGAAGGGCAACAAAACATTTCTGCAGCATTGAAGGTCCCCAAGAACAAAGTGACCTCCATCATTCTTAAATGGAAGACGTTTGGAACCACCAAGACTCTTCCGAGAGCTGGCCGCCAGGTCAAACTGAGCAGACAGGGGAGAAGGACAACCATCTCTGCAGCACTCCACCAATCAGACCGTTATGGTAGAGCGGCCAGACGGAAGCCACTCCTCAGTAAGGCACATGACAGCCCACTTGGAGTTTGCCAAAAGGCACCTAAAGACTTAGACCATGAGAAACAAGATTCTCTGGTCTGATGAAACCAAGAGTGAACTATTTGGCCTGAATTCCAAATGTCACATCTGGAGGAAACCTGGCATCATCCCTACTGTGAAGCATGGTGGTGGCAGTATCATGCTGTTGGGAGGTTTTTCAGCTGCAGGGACTGGGAGACTAGTCAGGATCAAGGCAAAGATGAACGGAGCAAAGTACAGAGAGGAATCTTGACGACAACCTGCTCCAGAGTGCTCACAACCTCAGACTGGGGAGACGGGTCACCTTCCAACGGGACAACGACCCTACAAGTGACAAGACAACGCAGGAGTAGCTTCGGGACAAGTCTCTGAATGTCCTTGAATGGCCCATCCAGAGCCTGGACTTGAACCCGATCGAACATCTATGGAGAGACCTGAAAACAGCTGTGCAGCAACGCTCCCCATCCAATCTGACAGAGCTTGAGAGGATCTGCAGAGAATGGGAGAAACTCACCAAATACAGGTTCGCCAAGATTGTAGCGTCATACATTTACATTTAAGTCATTTAGCAGACGTTCTTATCCAGAGCGAGTTACAAATTGGTGCATTCACCTCATACCCAAGAAGACTTGATGCTGTAATCATTGCCAAAGGTGTTTCAACAAAGTACTATGTAAAAGGTCTGAATACTTACGTAAATGTAATATTTAAAAAATTTTTAACTGTTTTTGCTTTTCATTATGAGTTATAGTGTGTATATTGACGAGAGGAATGTGGAAAAGTCAAGGGGTCTGAATACTATCTGAAGGCAGTGTATTTATTTAAATTATGTATGGGGCGACTCTACCTCTTCATTGTAGCCGTCATTGTCAGCCTGCACCAGGATCCTGCCCACGTTGGGGATCTCCACCTCCAACACCTCGTTCTCTGGTTGCTGCTGCCGGCGACTAGGCGCCGGCAGGGCGTCCTGACCATCCTCGCTGTCTGCCTGGGTGTCGGGCGCTGCCGCAGCTTCCGCCCCTGCCTCTCTGACTCCAGTCTCGCTGTCGGTCTCAGTGGTGAACTCTGTGGAGGGGTCTTGGGTCACAGCTGCAGTCTGGGCCTGGCCATTCATCTCTGCTGCAGGGCTGGGAGACTGTGGTGGGGGGAGCTGCTGGGCATATGAAGTTGACATTAAGTTAGATAGATCAAGTTAGCTGGTTAATGCCAAGTCTAAGGCATATAGAGACCTATAACATGCATACTTGTCTGGTACTTGTCTGATAATAAAAAAAGGTGTCACCTCTCCCAAACAAAAATTATTATTATGCTTACACAATAAAAAGCTTAATTGCAGCATATATAATTTAAATAAAATAGAATGATTTTTCTGACTGGATCCCCTTTTGATTGACAAACTGAGTCGTAAAATGTACATTTACTGTGCATTAACATAGTTGGATTATTAAAATAATGGAATGACCATAAACAAAACCAAAAGCACTTCACTACATTGGGATTCATTCAGGAGCTGTGAGGGGAACGGCACCTCAGTACCTCCAGGCTCTGATCAGGCCCTACACCCAAACAAGGGCACTGCGTTCATCCACCTCTGGCCTGCTCGCCTCCCTACCACTGAGGAAGTACAGCTCCCGCTCAGCCCAGTCAAAACTGTTCGCTGCCCTGGCCCCCCAATGGTGGAACAAACTCCCTCACGACGCCAGGACAGCGGAGTCAATCACCACCTTCCGGAGACACCTGAAACCCCACCTCTTTAAGGAATACCTAGGATAGGTTAAGTAATCCCTCTCACCCCACCCCCCCTAAGTTTTAGATGCACTATTGTTAAGTGACTGTCCCACTGGATGTCATAAGGTGAATGCACCAATTTGTAAGTCGCTCTGGATAAGAGCGTCTGCTAAATGACTTAAATGTAAATGTTAAATGTAAATTCACCACTAGAGGTCGTATGTACCCCATATATGAATACGTTTGCCGTTTGCACAGGCAGGTAGTCTGTCCGGCAAGTAATGGAATGTGACACACGCCAAGCGGATTACAGTTATATTTAACATAAGGTGGGTAAAATCTAGACATAATATTCAGATACTACTGATACTACTTGGACAACTTTCTACCAAAAATTAGACAAAGAGCAACCAGGAATACACCCATTCTGTTTCATACACAATCACAAAATTCTGCTGTTACGCAATGTTGACAACGCCGAATCAGAAGCATTCTCATAACATTTCACAGGCCTGAAAAAGAGCATCGGTCCAATCAACCAACCTACGGCTTGGCGGCAGGTAGCCTAGTGGTTATCGAATCCCAGAGCTGACAAGGTAAAAATCTGTCCTTCTGCCCCTGAGTGTTCTGGCCCACTGTTCCCCGGGCACCAAAGACGTGAATGACGATTATGGCAGCCCCCCCCCCCGCACCTCTCAGATTCAGAGGGGTTGGGTTAAATGCGGTAGACACATTTCAGTTGAATGCATTCAGATGTACAACTGACTAGGGATCCCCCTTTTAATATGCCAGAACTCTCTCCAACTAACCGACTGTAAAGTACAGGAAAAGGAATAAAAAGCTCCTGTTCTACTTAAAGACTGGCCACAGCTCATGTGTCCTCCTGACAGTGTCCGCAAGAACCCCCAGTGGTAAACCAACTGACTGTGTGGAATGCTGCTGGGATGACCGGGGGAGGGTGTGCAGTGACTGACTGCTAAGGCCGTATCGCCTCCAGGGAGGGGGTGGGATGTGGGGAAAAGGACTTGGGGTATACTAACTACAGAATCTGTTTAGTCACAACACATCTAGCATGAAAATGGCATACTAAAACAAAAATTAAGCTCACAAGTACAATCTCACAAAAGACTTGGTTAAAACTCAGAAAAGATATGTAGGTTAGCCCAGTGGTAAACACAGATGCCTTTAGCCACTGTCTAAAAGATAAACAATAACTCTGAGAATAACTTAATAATATGTTGTTTATATAAAACTGAATGACTCGCTCCCAAAACATCTAGTAGCAGAAGCTATCACTATGCAACAGTAAGAGATATAGGCCTAGGTCTATATGTGTACGTGGCCTAGATAAGACTATGTGACCGATATTCAATTGGTGCTCAGATGACAACCCCAGACCCCTCTTTTCACCCTGCCCACTTGACTGTGTTGCTGCCCCTCCTTGTCCTCGCTGGTATGTTGGCAGGGCTCTGGCATGACAGTCTGGTGGTCGCTCTCCTCTGGGCTGCTGCCAGCGTTCTCCAGGGACACAGGTATTGGGGACACAGGTACTGGGGACTGGGGCTGGCTTGTTGGGACAGGCTCTGAAACAGGACAAGGACCTGTTTCAGATTTGAAATATGTGCTAGTGCTTAATTGAACAATTAATACATTTGATACATTTTATGAAGAGGGAAATTGATTTGTCCCCATCGGTAGATAGACATGGACAATAGGGCTTGGCCAAATGTGGTGACCATATCATTCAGTATCTGACTAAAAGACAAGGACAAAAACCAACAAACACCGCCACCCTCAAAGAGCATTATCATGTAACCCTGCCATATAAATTAATGTCTAGACTGACTTTCAGATTCCACTGACGGTTTAACAGCCAACTCTGCCTTTGGTTCCTGTCCCTGCTCCCCAGTGGGTTCCTGGGCAGGTCCAGGTTGGGGGACTGGTTCTGCTGCCTCGTCTTTTTTTTTACTGGGAACACGAGTGGAGGTGGAGGCTGCTGTAGGAGCGGCCGGCTCCTGCTGTGGCGGCTGGTATAACTGCTCTTCCCACTCCCTGAGCTCTTGCTGGAACCAGTGGTTGTCCTCGTGCACGTAGCGCCCGAGGATGGGTGGCAGAGAGTCCATGCCCTGCATGACCTGGCCCGTCTCGTCATCTGTTTCTTCTGTGGACAGAAATATCATAAATATAAACATCACAATGAGCTAACTGATCACATTCAATAGTAACATAAACTAAGCAGCATACCATGAAAAGACAAGCAAAACACACTAAAAAACATTATGGAAAAAAACACCTGTTCAGGCTATGAATTGGATATTCATTCATGTATTTATGTATACATCCTGAGCAACAGTTACAGTGTGCACAGATATAGCAGGTATATAGTATAGGTGTGGCCAGATATACAGGCCATTCAGACAGTATTCAGATCCCTGCACGTTTTGCAAATTTTGTTACATTACAGCCTTATTCTAAAAATGATAATACAAAATTATAAATGTTTTAATAAATCTACACACAACAACCGATAATGACAAATAAAAAAATGTTTTGATTTTTTTGTAAATATATATTTAAAAAACATCACATAAGTATTCAGACCCTTTGCTCAGTACTTTGTTGAAACACCTTTGGCAGGTGGTTACAGCCTCGAGTCTTCTTGGGTATGACGTTTCAAGGTTGGCACACGTGTATTTGGGGAGTTACACATTCTTCTCTGCAGATCCTCTCAAGCTCTGTCGGATGGGGAGCATCGCTGCACAGCTCTTTTCAGGTCTCTCCAGAGATGTTCGATCGGGTTCAAGATCGGGCTCTGGCTGAGCCACTCAAAGACATTCAGAGACTTGTCCCGAAGCCACTCCTGCATTGTCTTGGCTGTGTGCTTAGTCGTTGTCCTGTTGGAAGGTGAACCTTCACCCCAGTCTGAGGTCCTAAACAGGTTGTCATCAAGATTTCTCTCTGTACTTTGCTATGTTCATCTTTGCCTTTTTTATACATTTGCAAACATTTCTAAACCTGTTTTCGCTTCGTCATTATAGGGTATTGTGTGTAGATTGCTGAATATCTTTTTTATTTAATCAATTTTAGAATAAGGCTGAAGCAAAATGTGGGAAAAGTCAAAGGGTCTGAATACTTTCCAAAGGCACCATATATAAACAGCACTGTGACATGTCAACTTCCACATGTCATGACACAAAAACATTTCCGACGTTGCAGTCCAAAGTGATTTAGCTGAGCATGACTAGCTTCATGTTTTTGGTCCCTGGCATACATCGCTAGTTCAGTTTGTGGTCATACACACATCCTTCAAAAATGAAGGTGCTGGCCTAAGGAAGGATACCTGAAGAGAACAGAAAGGCCTGCACACTGAATTTGCTCCCAATTACCACCTTTATTGACAACGTTTCGATCCAACACGGATCTTCTTCAGGTCAAACGGACTGAGTGCTCACTTCACCATATACTGTACATAAAAATGTTCACCTTGCAAACATAACTCGTTTCTCAGGAGAATGGGGAGGAGGGATACAGGTACCTGCAATTAGGTGAGGCAGCCTGTCGTCGATATACATGAGACAATAGGCGCTGGCGTTGGTCATGCCTCCGTACGAGTCCCTGACCAGCTCCTCCCAGGACGACTCGCTGACGATGACGTCGTTGTACTTCATCCAGCACTGGTTGCTGTGGTCGTAGATATAGGCCCAGTAGTGGCCGGCCAAGGCTTGGCCCTCGTGGACGAGGACAGCGTGAAGCCTGTACGGAACCTTCACACACATCAAAACAAGAGAAACTTTCTGTATTGGCATGTGCACACATCAAACAAGAGATTAGGACTAGAAAAGTAAAGTTTTAGCACAAACCATGAATCATTATAGTCTCTTGTGACAGAGCGGTAACATAATGCCAAATCGAGTACCTGACAAGATTTGGTTCTGGGTTCCGAGATGAATCATTATGCAATGCTTGTGACACATGTTCAATCTAACAAAGTTCTATTAGTGTATCACATTCTTTAACCTGACATGGACTGTCAGATAGATGGGATCTTACCTGACACAGACGGTTATCCGAGTACATGCCCTCCAGCGCTTGGCTGACCCTGTCGATGCTGGCCTTTAGCTCTGAGAACCGAGACACAGATACACAGATCAATGCAGTGCACCTGGGGCCGGGCCAGACACACACACACACTCTCTCTCTGGGATAACTGACTGACAGCTAGGGTAGGCTGTCTGCTCATAATATACATCCAAATGAAGAATTATCACCAGATATGTACAGTAAATGAGTATTACCACATAATGCCTCAAATCATGTTTAAACAGGTCAACATGCTCTCATGGAAGAGAATCTCGCAATCACTACAGAGCTATCACAGAAATGAAGGGCTATTTGCATGTGAAAATGTCACAGGATGTAGAAGATCCATTGTTCACACTTTGCCCGTGCTATGCATATCTTACCGAGAGTGGCTGTAATGGACAACAATACATTTAAACTTGAACCCAATTGCAGAGAGGTTATCATTAGTGAATCCAGGTGTAAGTGACCGTACCGTCCATGTTGTTCTCCATCTCTGTCCTCCAGCGCTGCAGGCAGGTCTTGACGAAGCGCAGCTCCTCCTCAGTCACACTGTGGGGGGCGGGATGAGGTGGGGCGTCCATGGGGGGTCTGCACTGGGTGAAGGGCTTGTAGATGGGCATCCTCTGGCTCGAGCAGTGCTTCTGCTGACAGGTGGAGCTGTCGGACGGGCCTGCGTCTCCTGGCTCATGACACTGACTGAGGAGACCCACAGAGAAAAGGCAAGATGTCAACAAATGGGGTTGGCATACATTGAAGACAGAGTGGGTGATGTACTATACATAGGCTAACAGGTAAAACATTACAGGGGTGATTTGGTAAATCTCTCATCTGAAATCGTTTTAATATTACCCATCGTTTTTTACTAGGATTTTCAATTATCCCCTGAATTGACTAACTTCACACTGACATTCTAGGTAGGAACACATCAAAGGGTTTACTCTGACTGCAGCCGTCACTGCTGTCACATTGACTAATAAGGAGTACCGGTAAGTCGTGACAGGACTATTTATTTATTTCACCTTTATTTAACCAGGTAGGCAAGTTGAGAACAAGTTCTCATTTACAATTGCGACTTGGCCAAGATAAAGCAAAGCAGTTCGACACATACAACAACAGAGTTAGACATGGAGTAAAACAAACATACAGTCAAATAATACAGTATAAAGAAGTCTATATACGATGTGAGCAAATGAGGTGAGATAAGGGAGGTAAAGGCACAAAAAGGCCATGGTGGCAAAGTAAATACAATATAGCAAGTAAAACACTGGAATGGTAGATTTGCAATGGAAGAATGTGCAAAGTAGAAATAAAAATAATGGGGTGCAAAGGAGCAAAATAAAACAAATAAATCAATTAAATACAGTAGGGAAAGAGGTAGTTGTTTGGGCTAAATTATAGGTGGGCTATGTACAGGTGTAGTAATCTGTGAGCTGCTCTGACAGTTGGTGCTTAAAGCTAGTGAGGGAGATATGCGTTTCCAGTTTCAGAGATTTGTGTAGTTCGTTCCAGTCATTGGCAGCAGAGAACTGGAAGGAGAGGCGGCCAAAGAAAGAATTGGTTTTAGGGGTGACTAGAGAGATATACCTGCTGGAGCGTGTGCTACAGGTGGGAGATGCTATGGTGACCAGCGAGCTGAGATAAGGGGGGACTTTGCCTAGCAGGGTCTTGTAGATGACATGGAGCCAGTGGGTTTGGCGACGAGTATGAAGCGAGGGCCAGCCAAAGGCCTAGATATCGTGTAAGCACTAGAAACTTCTACATGGACACATAGTCTTGACAATTGAGACAGTTGTCCCAGAGGTCCTTGCCTGGTATCGTCAGGGTTGGCGTCTGCGTGCTGGGGGTTGCTGCTGGGGGGAGAGGGGGAAGAGGCAGCCAGCCTCGGGTCTTCAGCAGGGGACACACTGGTGGGCTTAGTGCAGGCGAACTCCAACATGTACTGTAACATGTCTGCCAGGGGATAATTTGTCGGCCCGGAGCCATAGCTTCTGTAGCTGGAAAAAGAAGGAGACAAAAGGTTGAACTCATGGTCAATTGGTGACAAACAGATTTCATTTAAAAAAATGTCAGTCATGATTCACGAGCAGGACATTTCCTATGTGAATCAAAATACTCATATTAGAGAAACACTGTGTGTACGTCAGTTTTTCATGGTTTATTCACTCTCAGTGGACACATTTGGTCCATCCTGGTGCAGTCATCAGTGAATTCTTCAATAAAAAAATGATTAGCTAAAAGAGCACAGTTGTCCTCCAAAATGTGTATTGGCGTGTACCTGATGTGCCACACTGCTTTACAAACAGTAAACTCAATAGTAAACTCGCCATTCCAGTTTCTGCTGCAGGACCGTAAGATGCTCCTTCAGTCGCTTCACCTCTCCTCTCCTGTTGTGAGTCTGCTCATTGTTCTTGTGAAGGTATCTGTTTGCAAACAGTAAACTTAGTTTACCACAATAAGAGTTTGACTCTGATTCCCCAATTACAGTATCATCATTACAATGCAATACAATGCTCAGTCTACTGTAAATGCATGCTGGTACTCAATATCTTTGAAGAGTTTCTATCCAAAAATCTATATTTCCATTTTCAGAAACGATGGTAAATTTGAAGGATTCATGAAAGAGATTGGTGTGTTTTTTCTAATCTAATCAAGGCATGAGGTTGTTCAATGACAGTTGAAAAAAATAATAATAATCACTTGAGAAAAAATAAAGTAGTAATGCTAGGTTTTACACAGTCAAATGTAACAAATAACTACTTATATATTATATTAAATATATAAAGAACGGTATAAATGACACATTTGTGACATCAATAATTAAACAAATAAAATAATAATCAATATAGTAATATGAGATCTGTTTGTGAAACACTGACATTTTAGTCATTTAGCAGATGCTCTTATTCAGAGTGACTTACAGTTAGTGCATTCATCTTCAGATAGCTAAGTGAAACAACCTCATACAGTATATCACATACCGTAGCGTTTGGGAATAAACTCTTCATATGAATATACACTGCTCAAAAAAATAAAGGGAACACTTAAACAACACAATGTAACTCCAAGTCAATCACACTTCTGTGAAATCAAACTGTCCACTTAGGAAGCAACACTGATTGACAATAAATTTCACATGCTGTTGTGCAAATGGAATAGACAACAGGTGTAAATTATAGGCAATTAGCAAGACACCCCCAATAAAGGAGTGGTTCTGCAAGGTGGTGACCACAGACCACTTCTCAGTTCCTATGCTTCCTGGCTGATGTTTTGGTCACTTTTGAATGCTGGCGGTGCTTTCACTCCAGTGGTAGCATGAGACGGAGTCTACAACCCACACAAGTGGCTCAGGTAGTGCAGCTCATCCAGGATGGGACATCAATGCGAGTTGTGGCAAGAAGGTTTGCTGTGTCTGTCAGTATAGTGTCCAGAGCATGGAGGCGCTACCAGGAGACAGGCCAGTACATCAAGAGACGTGGAGGAGGCCGTAGGAGGGCAACAACCCAGCAGCAGGACCACTACCTCCGCCTTTGTGCAAGGAGGAGCAGGAGGAGCACTGCCAGAGCCCTGCAAAATGACCTCCAGCAGGCCACAAATGTGCATGTGTCTGCTCAAACGGTCAGAAACAGACTCCATGAGGGTGGTATGAGGGCCCGACGTCCACAGGTGGGGGTTTTCTTACAGCCCAACACCGTGCAGGATGTTTGGCATTTGCCAGAGAACACCAAGACTGGCAAATTCGCCACTGGCACCCTGTGCTCTTCACAGATGAAAGCAGGTTCACATTGAGCACATGTGACAGACGTGACAGTCTGGAGACGCCATGGATAACGTTCTGCTGCCTGCAACATCCTCCAGCATGACCGGTTTGGCGGTGGGTCAGTCGTGGTGTGGGGTGGCATTTCTATGGGGGGCCGCACAGCCCTCCATGTGCTCGCCAGAGGTAGCCTGACTGCCATTAGGTACCGGGATGAGATCCTCAGACCCCTTGTGAGACCATATGTTGGTGCAGTTGGCCCTGGGGTCCTCCTAATGCAAGACAATACTAGACCTCATGTGGCTGGAGTGTGTCAGCAGTTCCTGCAAGAGGAAGGCATTGATGCTATGGACTGGCCCGCCCATTCCCCAGACCTTAATCCAATTGAACACATCTGGGACATCATGTCTCGCTCCATCCACCAACACCACGTTGCACCACAGACTGTCCAGGAGTTGGCGGATGCTTTAGTCCAGGTCTGGGAGGAGATCCCTCAGGAGACCGTCCGCCACCTCATCAGGAGCATGCCCAGGCGTTGTAGGGAGGTCATACAGGCCCGTGGAGGCCACACACACTATTGAGCCTAATTTTGACTTGTTTTAAGGACATTAAATCAAAGTTGGATCAGCCTGTAGTGTGGTTTTCCACTTTAATTTTGAATGTGACTCCAAATCCAGACCTCCATGGGTTGATAAATTTGATTTCCATAGATAATTTTTGTGTGATTTTGTTGTCAGCACATTCAACTATGTAAAGAAAAAAAGTATTTAATAAGAATATTTCATTCATTCAGATCTAGAATGTGTTATTTTAGTGTTCCCTTTATTTTTTTGAGCAGTGTATATGTTTAGATACATATTATAACACATGCACTACTGGTCAAAAGTTTTAGAACACCTACTCATTCAAGGGTTTTTCTTTATATTTACTATTTTCTACATTGTAGAAAAATAGTGAATACATTAAAAATTAAATATATGGAATAATGTAGTAACCCAAAGAAAATTAAAAAATAAAAGTTTCAATATATATCCATCCTTTGTCCTTGATGACGGCTTTGCACACTCTTGGCAAACTCTCAACCAGCTTCATGAGGTAGTCACCTGGAATGCATTTCAATTAACACTGCCTTGTTTAAAGCTAATTTGTGTAATTTCTTTCCTTCTTAATGCGTTTGAGCCAATCTACAATAGTTTGAGCCTGTCTGGTGACAAGGTAGGGGTGATATACAGAAAATAGCCCTATTTGGAAAAAGACCAAGTCCATATTATGGCAAGAACACCTCAAATAAGCAAAAAGAAATGACAGTCTATCATTACTTTAAGACATGAAGGTCAGTCAATACGGAACATTTCAGGAACTTTGTAAGTTTCTTCAAGTGTAGTCACAAAAAACATCAAGCGCTATGATGAAACTGTCTCATGAGGACCACCACAGGAATGGAAGACCCAGAGTTACCTCTGCTGCAGAGGATAAGTTCATTAGAGTTACCAGCCTCAGAAATTGCAGCCCAAATAAATGCTTCACAGAGTTCAAGTAACAGACACATCTCAACATCAACTGTTCAGAGGACACTGCGTGAATCAGGCTTCCATGGTCGAATTGCTGCAAAGAAACCACTACTAAAGTAAACCGATATTTAAAAGAGACTTGCTTGGGCCAAGAAAGACGAGCAATGGACAGTAGACCGGTGGGAATCTGTTGTTTGGTCTGATGAGTCCAATTTGAGATTTTTGGTTCAAATCGCAAACTCTTTGTGAGATGTTCTAATACTTGTGACTGGTCGTGTACACAGTTTTAGCTTTTCCACAAATTAATATCAAGCAGCTCACCTGTCCATATAAATGATTTCTTGGAACTCCAGTTTCTTGTGAATCTTCTCTGGGCGTCCTAACGACTGGTTGAACTCAAACCTGGACAGTTCAAAGGTCAACACTGGTGGTAACTTTGAGAACCATCTCTGAAACAGAATTCCCACCCACATGAATATTCCTATATACTGTACATTTCTATGTATATCTACACTACCGTTGAAAAGTTTGGGGTCACTTAGAAATGTCTTTGTTTTTGAAATATATATATTTTTTTTGTCCATTAAAATCACATCGATTTGATCAGAAATACAGTGTAGACATTGTTAACGTTGTAAATGACTATTGTAGCTGGAAACGGCAGATTTGTTATGGAATATCAACATAGGCGTACAGAGGCCATTATCAGCAACCACCACTCCTGTGTTCCAATGGCACGTTGTGTTAGCTAATCCAAGTTTATCATTTTAAAAGGCTAATTGATCATTAGAAAACCCTTTTGCAATTATGTTAGCAGAGCTGAAAATTGTTGTGCTGAAGCAAGT
This sequence comes from Oncorhynchus gorbuscha, assembly GCF_021184085.1. NCBI lineage: Eukaryota > Metazoa > Chordata > Actinopteri > Salmoniformes > Salmonidae > Oncorhynchus > Oncorhynchus gorbuscha. The sequence continues at coordinate 57,013,289 of NC_060188.1, read as the reverse complement.
TGGCCTTCTTTAGACAAGTTAAGTATCTTGAGCATCAGCATTTGTGGGTTTGATTACAGGCTCAAAAAGGCCAGAAACAAATAACTTTCTTCTGAAACTCAGTCTATTCTTGTTCTGAGAAATGAAAGCTATTCCATGCGACTCTGGGATGCTGGCCTTCTAGGCAAAGTTCCTCTGTCCAGTGTCTGTGTCCTTTTGCCCATTTTAATATTTTCTTTTCCTTTTATTGGCCAGTCTGAGATATGACTTTTTCTTTGCAACTCTACCTAGAAGGCCAGCATCCCGGAGTCGCTTCTTCATTGTTGATGTTGAGACTGGTGTTTTGCGGGTACTATTTAATGAAGCTGCCAGTTGAGGACAGGTGAGGTTTCTGTTTTTCAAACTAGACACTAATATATTTGTCCTCATTCTAATTTGTGCACTGGGGCCACCCACTCCTCTTTCTATTCTGTTAGAGCCAGTTTGTGCTGTTCTGTGAAGGAAGTTGTACACAGCGTTGTAAGAGATCTTTCGTGTTTTGGCAATTTCTCGCATGGAATAGCCTTCATTTCTCAGAACAAGAATGGACTGACGAGTTTCAGAAGAAAGTTATTTGTTTCTGGCCATTTTGAGCCTGTAATCGAACCCACAAATGCTGATGCTCCAGATACTCAACTGGTGTAAAGAAGGCCAGTTTTATTGCTTCTTTAATCAGGACAAGCGTTTTCAGCTGTGCTAACATGATTGCAAAATGGTTTTCTAATGATCAATTAGCCTTTTAAAATTATAAACTTGGATTAGCTAACACAACGTGCCATTGGAACACAGGAGTGACGGTTGCTGATAATGGGCCTCTGCAAGCCTATGTAGATATTCCATTTAAAAAAATAATCTGCCATTTCCAGAAACAATAGTCATTTACAACATTAACAATGTCTACACTGTATTTATGATACATTTGATGTTATTTTAAATGGGCAAAAAATTGCTTTTCTTTCAAAAACAAGGACATTTCTAGGTGACCCCAAATTTTTGAACGGTAGTGTATATTACATTAACATTTATATTTGGCTTAACATTCACAACAACATACAAAGTAAACATAAAGCTAGGAATTTGGTATGCTCACCTTGCTGCCAGATGAAATGGTTTGATCCGGATGGAGGGCTTCAATCTCCCCCTCTACCATGGCACCTTCCAGACATTCCTCCAAGTTGTTGAAACCGTTCACTTGTAAGGGGTACTGGCCAAACTGCTCGATGTTGGATAAGGTCTTGCCTAAACATGGTCAAACATCAATATGAATTGATAGAAAAAATACTGATGGAATAAGAAGCGTCAGGAGTTTTTCTTCACGATGGGACCTCTGCAGGAAAATCTCTGGGGCCTAGTTAAAGGCTATATCAGGTTATGACAAAAGTCATAGCCCTTAATAGTGAAAAGAGTCATAGCCTAATAACTTGAGTTTTTCCAGATCAGCTCATGTGATCAGGAAACACTCGAGGCCCCATAGTATGTATAACCAAAATGTTCATTCTATACTTACCCTCATGTGTTCTCTCTGCCACAAACGTCCCATAGAAAAGCTGAACCATTGGATTTTCTTTTTTATCTTCCAGGCTGCTGAAGAGAAGATGTCACGTTCATACGTCAAGCAACTCAATATCTGACTTCAATAAAGAGATCATACTGGTACAGGATTTTATGGAAAGTCAATGTCACATACACTAGTTGAACCAACTACAACAACAACAAAAACACTGTAGCTATCTTAGTTAGCTATGACAATGTGTACTTTAAGTGCTCTCATACAGCGCTGCCTGTTAGTGATCAAATCCTTGACTTACTTTCCATTGGCAGCCAGCTGAAAGGCATCTTCAAGCCAGTCAAGGAGTTTGTGGGTGAACTCACTCACATCCTAGAATGAACACGTATACACAGTAGTTGTAGTAAAGTCGTGGCAATGACCCAAGTGTGTGTACGCATTGACACGAGTTTGTGTGTGCGTCTACCGGTTGGGCCTCAGTGTGTACCTGTTGGGCCTCAGTGTGTACCTGTTGGGCCTCAGTGTGTACCTGTTCAGTGTGTACCTGTTGGGCCTCAGTGTGTACCTGTTGGGCCTCACCTGTTGGGTGTGTACCTGTTGGGCCTCAGTGTGTACCTGTTGGGCCTCAGTGTGTACCTGTTGGGCCTCACCTGTGTGTACCTGTTGGGCCTCAGTGTGTACCTGTTGGGCCTCACCTGTTGGGTGTGTACCTGTTGGGCCTCAGTGTGTACCTGTTGGGCCTCAGTGTGTACCGGTTGGGCCTCAGTGTGTACCTGTTGGGCCTCAGTGTGTACCTGTTGGGCCTCAGTGTGTACCTGTTGGGCCTCAGTGTGTACCTGTTGGGCCTCAGTGTGTACCTGTTGGGCCTCAGTGTGTACCTGTTGGGCCTCACTGGATCTGAAAGCCTCTCTCAAAAGCTCGTACCTGTTGGGCCTCACCTGTTGGGCAGACGGGTCCACAAACCTGCGAGTGGAGCCCACCATGAGAGCAAAGAGACAGCGCAGCTCCTGCATGAAGGCCATGTTCCTCTTGTCCTGAGAACACAGGCATATGTTAGGCTTCTCTCACTTCACAGAGCTGCAATGGAAAACCTGCATAACCCGTAAACAGTTTTCAACAATATCTCTATATGCAAAGGAGTTGTTCAGCCCAACTTTCACGAGCAAATATAAACTCTTAAAAATGTATTTACATTTGTATAACATTTGCTTATAACATGTACACCGTTTATAAATGGTTTATCAATGCTTATTCAAGGAAGTTAGCATAGAGTGTTACACGTCATCTTTATGCACACTCTATAACCCTCTAGTCTAGTTTCCTCTCTAACACCAGCCAGCCTTCCACTGACTCTTCAGTCTCTGGGATCCAAAGGTTCCCTACTCTATTCCTCAGGGCTCCTGGCCCTCCATTGGACACTCACCGAGTGGCTCTTACACTTCTCCAGGATTCGCTCAGACAGGCAGTAGTTGAGTACCAATCTGCGGAACACGGGCAGGTGGAACAGGGACTGAAATAACAAAGATGAGATTGGTCACCTTTCCTTAACACCGTCTTTTCATTTGTAAAATGTAACTGTCGAGGATACTTAAGGAGGGTTTAACACACAGGAGTCACAGTTAAGCAAACAAAAGAAAATGCCACTGAGAATAATATAACGTTTTTGTGTGATACGGGGAGATGGTGATTTTCCTCTAATTTTCCTCTCTATTTATACAAATTAGTGACATGATGCTTCATTGATGCTGGCGAGCTGTAGTATGTTTTATTGCTAAGTCTTAACTCTGTGTAACATATACAACACAAAATAATGGAGCATTACGTGCAGTTTCGAAGCGACAACAATATACCAGAGTTTTTGATCGCATTATGCCCATGTGTCTTCTCAACTTTCTCGTTTTCCAGAAACCCAATTACAGCTTATCACAATCTTACTGGAAAGCGTATCACATCAGATACCACAGAAATATGAGTACACAGCCACATGGAGGTCATTTAGCGAGTCTCAATCAAACTTTCTATGAGCAAATTGTGATGAAAATTGTTTTTTTTCTTTTAAGCGCAAACAAGCACAATCAACAGAAGAAGTCATCAGGGTTAGCTAAAGAAAAGGTTGGATTTAGAATGCAACAATTTGAAACAACTTCCCAGCCACTCAAAATGTGTGCATTCCTTCCAATCCCCTGATGATATTCCTCTGGGGTTTTAGTGCTTTTTCGATGTGACCCATATCTGAATGAAATTAAGACAAATGAGCGTTCCCATTTGGCCTAATCTACCGATATAAACTAATTTCAGTCCAGGCTACAGAGTTCATCGCCTGCTCTATCATCACAACACTGCACTATTTAATTACCCTTGCAGTCTATCAATATCAATGAAGGCTTGAATTTCAGCGGGGCCACCTGATAGGCCCAGCTAAATTCAGTCTGGAATGGACACTTAATAGTATTAGAGTAGCAAGAAGCTTTTGCGTTAGGAAAGTGAAAACCCCACCACCGCACCTCATCTTTCCTCATCCTCCTGGTATTACTGATAACTCAATTAGCACAATATGGCTTGATTGTGTGGAAACTGGTTGATTTTTTTTCTCCTGAAATGTTTGGTTTCAGTTGAGAGAGCAGGGGGAGAAGTCAGGTAATATCTCGACAGAAGTCGACATCGTTCAGCGAATTGGACACAAACAAACGTGTTAGAGGCCTTCTCTCCTAGTTGTAATATTTTGAACCAAGTCACACGAAAAGTCTTGAAAGGTTTCAGAAAACAGAGAGAAGTTGTACACATGGCCACCACATATCCATCACTTAGGAGGTGGTGTAGAAAGTCAAGGTCATATTACAGAGACCAGAGGAGTCCTAAGGATTCTGCAGACCAACACAAAATTCAAATACAACCTTTACTGTACGATATCAACTTTGGTAATTGTCTCCAGAGGCTTCAAATTAAGGTTTGCAATGACCAACTCCCCAAAGTTCCAAACTTGATAACCATATAACCTTTACATAATGCAAATGCTTGTTAACAGCCAAGAGAAGCAGCTCATAGGGGAAAAAACAGGTGTGTGAGAGACCGAGACAGACTGAAAGAGAGAGTCACAGCCAGGGTGATAACAGGTGGGCCTAAATGGCACAAATGGCAAAGCATAAAGATCCACAGCACAAACCCAGAATTTTCCACTAAACTTTTTGTCCTGTTCATATTGGGGTTCTCATTTCACTGGCACAATTCTCTTTTACTGTGCATATATTTTGTGTATATTTTGCAGTGCAAGCTCAGAGCAGACTCTCTTAATAACTTTTTGTGACTACTGTGTGTGTTCTCACCTGTATGACGGCACTGAACCAGCAGGTGTTGCCCATGTTGTGGATGCCCACAGGCCACCCATCCTGGCGGATCCAGTCTGCAGGGCTGCAGCTCTCTCCCTGGGCCTCGCAGCACTTCCTCTTCACTCGTGCAGCCCTGTCCTCCAGTGCCCTGGTACACACCAACACATGTCACTCATCAACTGTAGGCAATGGTCTGATTGAGTTACCCCTGGGTTGTGTTCATTGGGCACCAAATGGAAGAAAACTGACTCAAATGGGGAGGGAGTACATGAACCTGTCCAATGAGAAATGCTCATTTTTGTTTTCTGTTGCGAAATGTTTCAAAACGTTTTCTGTTGCGTGCCCCTATGAACAGGACCCTGGTATTTCACAGTCATCCTTTTTCGTTTACGTTATTTATTGCTCATACCACTGTTCACTTCAGATATTATCACTTTTTAATTGAGAGATGACTTAATTGGTGACTTTGTTCAGCAAGAAAACAGCAAGCTAAGGGGCGATGGTGAGGTACTGGACTACAATACCACTATACCTGTTGAGCTCCATCTCCTCTGCCTGGGATTCTTGCAAGCTGAGCTCGATGGCTGTCTGAAGGTCATCTTTAGGTGGAGCCCCTGAGAACATTTTAGAATGAGTCACAACATAAAGCACAGATTTTATGTATTCAACATCAGATATCAGTTTACATTGGGAAACAAATAATCGTCTTTGTTTATCACCAGACCCTCAGCATTTTTCTCCTTTCCTTCCCAACTTCCGGCCTACTTTTCTGGGTCTCCTTGTTGGCTTCTGTGTCTGCGGTCTCCTCAGTCCCCTGGCCCTCCTCTGGAGGCTGTGTGGTCAGCAGTCCAACAGCATGGCTGATGTCCCCCTGGCTGACCTGGTATCAGAGAGTGGACATTACAATGGGACCTTTCCAAGACCTATAGCTCTACCCTGACCTTGTGCCAGTCTGTTTCTGATAACTCTGACTAAAGACATAGCAGCTCAAGCAGAGATAAACCTGCACCTCAAGTTTCACCCCTACGGAGTCCTTCTAAAGGATCTATTCCAATGCGGAGAGAGAAATAGGTTATCTAAAGAGTCATAAGCCTGGTGAGGGACCCAGCTGACAAAGATGTCCGGGACAATGGACTTTATTTGACCATTTAAGCAGTAAGTCACTGAGAACTCATTTGCAATAACGACCTGAAATCTTCATAACCTGCATATTGTACATATGAGCTTTCCCTTCAACTAGTTCATACTCATTGACTAATGGTGTAAGCATGACATCTCACAGTTGTAATCTTAGACACTAATTCAGGGGCGTCAAACATATGGTAAACAAAGAGTGTATTCAAGAGCATGTGTTTCAACTGATGGAGGGCACAACACAAGTGTTTTTAGATAATTGACGTTTAAGGCAAGAAATGATCAAATAGTTTGACAACCCTGTTCATAAGCTTTTAAATGATAACAAACAACTATCTTTTCCAGTGACGAAGACATGGATGTATCATGGTATGGTATGCAAAATGGGTCAACTATGAGCACCTTTATCTCCTGAACGTATTGGCATTCAGGTCAAAAAAGTCACTTTCTGACTACTTCTTCCATGTGCAAACTAGTATGGAAAGTTATTTTTAAATCAAAAGGGACGGAGGAAACCTGGCACCATCCCTATGGTGAAGCATGGTGGTGGCAGCGGCAGGGACTGGGAGACTAGTCAGGATCGAGGGAAAGATGAACAGAACAAAGTACAGAGAGATCCTTGATGAAAACCTGATTCAGAGGACTCAGGACCGCAGACTGGGGTAAAGCTTCACCTTCCAACAGGACAATGACCCTAAGCACACAGCCAAGACAATGCAGGAGTGGCTTCAGGACAAGTCTCTGCATGTCCTTGAGTGGCCCAGCCAGAGCCCGGACTTGAACCCGATCTAACATCTCTGGAGAGACCTGAAAACAGCTGTGCAGTGACGCTCCCCATCCAACCTGACAGAGCTTGAGAGGATCTGCAGCGAAGAATGTGAGAAGCTCCCCAAATACAGGTGTGCCAACCTTGTAACGTCATACCCAAGAAGACTCGAGGCAGTAACCGCTGCCAAAGGTGCTTCAACAAAGAACAGAGCAAAGTGTCTGAATACTTATGTAAATGTGATATATATATTGTTGGCTGCTTTTCCTTCACTCTGCAATCCAACTCATCCCAAACCATCTCAATTGAGTTGAGGTCAGGTGATTGTAGAGGTCAGGTCATCTGATGCAGCATTCTATCACTCTCCTTCTTGGTCAAATAGCCTGGAGGTGTGTTGGGTCGTTGTCCTGTTGAAAAACAAATGATTGCCCCACTAAGCACAAACCAGATGGGATGGCATATCGCTTCAGAATGCTGTGATAGCCATGCTGGTTAAGAGTGCCTTGAATTCTAAATAAATCATAGTGTCACCAGCAAAGCACCCCCACACCACTACACCTCCATGCTTCACAGTGGGAACCACACATGCAATGATCATCCATTCACCTACTCTGCGTCTCTCAAAGACATGGCGGTTTGAACCAAAAATCTCAAATTTTGACACATCAGACAAAAGGACAGATTTCCACTGGTCTAATGTCCATTTTTCATGTTTCTTGGCCCAAACAAGTCTCTTCTTATTGGTGGCCTTTAGTAGTGGTTTCGTTGCAGCAATCTGACAATGAAGGCCTGATTTACGCAGTCTCCTATGAGCAGTTGATGTTGAGATGTGTATGTTACTTTAACTCTGTGAAGGTTTAATTTGTGCTGCAATTTCTGAGGCTGGTAACTCTAATGAACTTATCCTCTTCAGCGGAGGTAACTCTTGAGTCTTCCATTCCTGTGGCGGTCCTCATGAGAGCCAGTTTTATCATAGCGCTTGATGGTTTTTGCGACTCCACTTGAAGAAACTTTTAAAGATCTTAAAATGTTCCATATTGACTGACCATGTCTTAAAGTAATGATAAACTGCCATTTCTCTTTGCCGTTCTTGCCATAACCCTATTTGGTAAAAGACCAAGTCCGTATTATCTTCTGTATACCATCCCTACATTGTCACAACTGATTGTCTCAAACAGAAGGTTTTGGGTAGTCTTTCTGTCAACCCAGAAGATAGTCATCATGATCGCTACCTGGCTCCTCGAAAGAATGATAGACAAACGCATGCGCCACACAGAGGCAATATTGCTGGAAATTAATTGGTAGATAATGTTACCTTTGGCTTTTTAAGCCAATTACGGATATTAGGGGTGGGATAATGTCAATGTGGATTTGATGGGATGGTATGCAGAGAAAGTGAGCGGAGTGGCCTTCACTCCAATTCCACTTCTTATCCAGATCCTTATTAGATTTTGTACAAATAATGTTCTTCGGCCATACAAGATTTTTTATTTGATTTGTATGATTATTTTCCATATGGGCAGGGCCAGGATGAGGGAACAAAGAAATATGATTTGTGCGGATTTCATTTCTAGTCCATATTCCGAGGTCAATTTTTAACCGGAGTAGTGTCATTGGAAGTAAATAGGAGTCTATGTGAGGCTATATATTCCACCATGTGGGTACTCTAACCCAATGTTTCCCGAACCAGTCCTGGCCCTGCACATATTTGATCTATTCCAACACTAAAACACCTGATTAGTTGTCTAGTTTAATCAGGTGTGCCAGTGGATTAGATCAAACATGTAGAAAGGCTGAGGGTCACAAGGATCAGTTCGGGAAACATTACAATGGTACTACATGAATGGAATGGAACCAACTAAAACTTTGCTATGCACATTGTTTGCCAGTTTGCAAGCTCAGATAAGTCTCACGTAAGTCTACAGCCTGGCAAATATGTTCAACATCACTCACTCAGTGTACAGGAGTCATGATCCATTTATACCTAATACAATAACTTAAAGTATCCTTAAGGTTTTGAAATGATACACCAGAAAAGTAGTGGCCAAACAGTTCAAATAATATATATATATATGTGTGTGTGTGTGTGTGTGTGGGTATATGTGTGTGTGTGTCAGCTGAGAGGCATGAGGCTATATAAAGTCCCCCCCAATAGCAGCAGGTGGAAATGTCAGGGTAACAGCGTGGCAGACATATATGGAGAGCTGTGGTCTTGGTCAGCCCCTATTTTGGGCCCTGAAATGATAGCTGGTGCCTCTGTTAATCATTCCCTTTACAACGCTACCAGGGTTTAAGTGAAAAAGGCAGTGGATGTTTTTCTGACATACACAAAAAGCCACTTGAACCCTGACCCAGATTACTGTAAATAGGACATGAATTTGGGGGGGGGGGGGGGGGCAGTTATGTCAAGCTATAAAATGGGGGCTATAAATGGGCTAGACATGTTGATTAATTACTAGCCAAATAGTGGAGGAACTCACTAAAACTCTATCCCAAATGAAATAAATCTGATCATGTACTTACTTTGTACTGTGTGAGACGTAATGTGTAATTTGCCTCGTCTTGCATTCCACTGTTACAAAATAGAATAAATAACCAATAGATACAGTGAGCAAATTACTGTGAAACACAACAAATGGGAATTGTTTATGATTAAGCATAATGAGTTGAAGCTGGTCGGGTTTTGTCCATTTTGTAGAATACTAGCGGACTAAACTCCACTCCATGGTAAAAGTTCATCATAAACTTTCTTCACCATGGAGTGGAGTTTAGTACACTAGTAGGATACAGGTATATTCCAAAACTATGGGTAGGCTATGCATGTTGTTAGTGCTTTTGACAGACTACCTTTCGCTAATTACAGTTATTGCAAAGATTTATGACAATAACATAACTATTTTTCCACCTGGTTGTTGTGATACATTGAACGAGACGCCATTTCAAACATATTTGTAGGTCAGACAGAATACTTCGTGACAACAGTTTAGAAATAAATATAATCTCCCACACTTGAGATAAATTGAAACAAACGTCATTCACTGTTCACAAAGGAATAAGGTCGTGTTGTGAAATGATTTAGTGGCTATCCACACAGAAAATGTAGGATGTATCTCTTTTGGTTAGTTGTTACCGATCTCATGGCAGGTTGAAGTTTTTTGAAATGTCACTTGTTGCATGTTCATTCCACTCCGTTACTTAGTGCTCACCGAATTCGTTGTTTTCCCCATGTTCACTCTGTTGTTCAACTCTCATGGCAGAAAAGGCCGAATGTCTTGTTTATTTCCCCCAAATGCCTACACTTCGGATTTTAACAAAAGTTCATCTCTCAAACAGCCACACCCAAGCAGAGCTGAGAAGAGCGTATACGCCTGTCAAAAAACGGACGCGCGCAACCAACTATGGGTGCGCGCGATTACGGCAATGGACAAATAACGTTCAGGCAAATTATTGATACATCATTATCATTATTACGGATAAATAAACGTTAGCCTAAACTGTTTTGAAATATGTGCACCTACTGTGTAGGCAAGGGGGGGGGGGGTATTCCAGGGAATCTTTAGTTCAAGCTCATTTACTGCATTTTTACTCAATTTAAAAACTCTAAAATGGTATTTGGAGAAGAGAAAAAAACAAGCAAAAATTCCCCAGACATCATCACCTTGGCTGCTGTAGCTCCCTTCACCTCAGTCGACAAGGAACATAACATTCTACAAACTCTACTTTAGTAAATCATTCAGCAGTTATGCAACTAGCCATCTACAGCCATCTTTCACCTCTGCACTGCCACAATACCAAAGGAGTGGGTCTGCCTCACTCCTTAAAAAAAGTATCATCTTACCATGTTAATAGAAAATCAATACAGATGCCACTCAAACTTTCCCACACAGGTCCATTTACTGTTGAAAGCGAGTAAAGAAGAGACATCAAACTCTCCAGAATACATTTCAGAACGAAAAGAAACAGAAAGAAAGGAAAATGACTTTGAAGATCATCTGACATTACAACATTTAAGGGAAGATTTAGGTGTATAAAACTGATTGGGGATCGGCAACTGGTTGCTCAACATGATATCTATTCTCTGGCTTCTACTAAGCTCAGGTAAGATTTACTCACACAGTTTTCCTCTTCTACAATCCGTTTTGGATTAAATATCCATAAATATGAATTAAATAAAACATTAAAGACCAGTTCACCAGTCAGTGCTATTAAGAATTGTCTACATGAAACATGCTTGAACTTTACATTTAAAGATGATTGACATGTTATTGCAAATGTATGACTAAATGGAACCCTTCTTTGAGCTTCCTATCCTGTAAATCCAATTATATGATCACAGGCAGTCCATCCCTTTGAATCTCAGTGTTTTAACTAACTCAAACTAGGGTTGCAAAATTCAGATAATTTCCTCAAAATTCCCAGAAATCCTGGCTGGAGGATTCCTGGATTTCCTGTTTATTCCTTCCTGATTCCAGGAGTATTCCAACTGGGATTTCTGGAAAACCTGGGAATTTGGGGAAAGTTACTGGAATTTTGCAACCCAATCTGAAACAGACAATTATTTTTCATGTGAGACAGATAAATCAAGATTTAATGCATGGATGGTAAAATATGTTTTATTTAATAATAATGTTTCTTCATTATGTTTAATATACATGTTTTTCATTCTTAGTAGTGGAGTTAACCATTGTGGAGACATGTCACAATGTCTGTAAACGTAGCACATTGAATTAATGGTCTTAAATAAATATTTGTGACACAATAATCATGTTGAGAATAGATTATACCGTAAATTATCAGGTAGACTTTTGTCATATACAAGACGGACAGGGTTTGCATTTTATTTGATAGAGGTAGGGTTGCTCAATTCAGTTAACTTTCCCAGGTTTTCCAGAAATCCCAGTTGGAAGATTCCTGGAAACAGGAGGGAACAAGCAGGAAATTCTGAATGCTCCGACCAGGATTTCTGGAAAACCTGGACATAAAAAAACCAAATAGAACATTTTGTAACCTTATATATCAATGAGTTTAATTTCATATGATTGATTTACTACTTGACTTCCATTCAGCCCCTCTAGCTGAACAGGTAGCAGATAAACCCAAGAGGTCTGCTCTGAACCAGCTCACCAGGACCCTCCTGCGTAAATACGACTGTGGAGTGAGACCTGTTCAGAACTGGACCAGACCCACGCTAATCCACATAGACCTCATACTGCAGTCGGTCCTTGATGTGGTAAAGAAAAATAACTCTATATGGCCTCATCTAAATCCGTCATTATTTAAATATAAAATACAATACAACTACCTGCCATGCTTCTGGTAATATGTGACACAAGAAATGAAAACATTGTCAAAATGATCATTTAAAAGATTAACATTTCATACCATTTGTATGAAATGTTAATATTGTTTCAATAAATACATTTTGACCATTTGTATTTAAATATTTCAATAATCTGCCAAAACAATTTACACACAAAAATATAATACAAATCTACTTTTTACAGGATGGAAAGACCCAGCAAGTAACCACAAGCATTTGGTACCGACAGGTTGGTATGAATTGTCGTCTCTTATCGATGTTAATGATAGTCCCAAATGGTTTTGCTTGTCAGCAATCAAGTCTTCAAGATACTGTATGTAACTTTCAAAACATCTAAATACGTATTTTGAAAGTTACATATATTGAAAACTTGATTGCTGAGAAGCAAAACCATTTGGGACTATGTCAACAATGGATGAATGAAACAAATACCAAAAAGGTAGTTTTTGGGTGGAATTTTCCTTTAAGGACTGGGGAGTTTTTCAGGATAAAAAAAAGAAACGGAATGGAGCTAAGCATAGGCAGAGTCCTAGAGGAAAAACTGGTTCAGTCTGCTTTCCATCAGACACAGAGATGAATATTTCTATATTTCATTTTCAATAAATTTGCAAACATTTCTAAACACATGTTTTCAGTTTGCTATTATGGGGTAGTGTGTAGATGGGTGAGAGAGAAAAAAAGTTATAACCTGAATTCAAAATGGATTACAAAATAAGTCAAAATAAGTCAATGTGTATGAATACTTTCTGAAGGTACTGTATAACATGTCTGGAAGACAGGGAACCTGATTCAGCAAATGCAACTTCAACCGTGTTTGGCATGCAACAATTGAGTTGTTGAATGCCAAAACAGTCATGCACCCATCTGTCATGTACTTCATATGAATGGTCGTGTGATGCGTTTCCCGTTTGTGATGTCAGATCTGGACCGATGAGTTCCTGGTGTGGGACCCCGAGGAGTTTGACGGGATCACTGAGATCTCCCTGTCCTCTGATGCTATATGGGTGCCCGATCTCATCATCAGTGAATTGTAAGATTTGACACCATATGTATTCCTGTTGAAATTACATAACATGCCATTGGATTACTCAATACCCTCACATTACTCAATACCCTCAGACTCTTCTCAGAAATATTTGGCCTTTTACTTTAAAATGACAGACAAGTGTTCTGACCCTAACATGCTGACCACTCGTGCGTTGAAAAATAAATGTACACATACATGTTATTAAATCATTGCATTCAGGCGCTAAAGTAAAACTTGGTTCTATTTGTGATGCTTGATGCACTGCAAGTCCCACCTCTCCCATCTCCTCACCCATGTGGGTTATTGAAAGGTGAACTGAGGTCCACACTCCAGTCGGTGGTGGTAATGCACCTCAGAGTTGGTTGCCAACCACCATAAAAAGTCCAATGAAGAAGAAGAAACCTGAAGGAGGAGAGATTACTAGAAACAAACTCGGTTTACCCTTTTATCTGTGGATTAATTGTCGGAGTAAAGGACCTAGTGCATTTCAGGCAAAATAACAACCCAATGTTTATATCCCAGGACAAATTAGCTATCAACAGCAAGCTAGTTAGCTAAATTGCCATAAATGTTTGCTTTTCGACCTGTCCCCGAATTAATATAGTTGATTCAGAGTTTGTTTTCATATTTCAACCTGCGTGTCCTGATCGCGTCTGGTGTGGATGGACAAAATTAACATGCACACAATGGCACACACGCGGTCTGGTCAGCATGTTGGGGTCCGTGTCTCATGTTCAACATACTGTAAGCAGCTGGAACTCCCATCTTACCCATAAGTCTGTGGTCCTCCCCCTGTTAGTGTGGATGTAGGGGAGTCCCCTGCCATCCCCTATGTGTATGTCAACTCGTCCGGGATGGTGAAGAACAACAAACCCATCCAGGTGGTGTCTGCATGTGACCTGGAGCTGTACGCCTTCCCTTTCGATAAGCAGAACTGCACGCTGACCTTCCGCAGCTGGCTTCACTCAGGTTAGCCTAGAGAGAGAGATGTAAACATGCTAACGTAGCTACCCAGTCAAATGACAGATCCACATGCTTCACTCAGGTTAGCCTAGAGAGAGATGTAAACATGCTAACGTAGCTACCCAGTCAAATGACAGATCCAGATGCTTCACTCAGGTTAGCCTAGAGAGATGTAAACATGCTAACGTAGCTACCCAGTCAAATGACACATCTGGATCTGCACAGATGGATGACGTGGCAGTAACAAAAAATTAGAAGGGCAAAATAATAATGGAATATATTTTCATAGACAAAATGCATGCATTAGGCTATCATACATACAGTATTTAGTAATTACAGTAGTTAGTCATTTGATTTACACTGCTCAAAAAAATAAAGGGAACACTTAAACAAGACAATGTAACTCCAAGTCAATCACACTTCTGTGAAATCAAACTGTCCACTTAGGAAGCAACAATGATTGACAAATTTCACATGCTGTTGTGCAAATGGAATAGACAACAGGTGGAAATTATAGGCAATTAGCAAGACACCCCAATAAAGGAGTGGTTCTGCAAGTGATAACCACAGACCACTTCTCAGTTCCTATGCTTCCTGGCTGATGTTTTGGTCACTTTTGAATGCTGGCGGTGCTTTCACTCTAGTGGTAGCATGAGACGGAATCTACAACCAACACAAGTGGCTCAGGTAGTGCAGCTCATCCAGGATGGGACATCAATGAGAGCTGTGGCAAGAAGGTTTGCTGTGTCTGTCAGCGTAGTGTCCAGAGCATGGAGGCGCTACCAGGAGACAGGGCAGTACATCAGGAGACGTGGAGGAGGCCGTAGGAGAGCAACAACCCAGCAGCAGGACCGCTACCTCCGCCTATTTGCAAGGAGGATCGGGAGGAGCACTGCCAGAGCCCTGCAAAATGACCTCCAGCAGGCCACAAATGTGGATGTCTGCTCAAACGGTCAGAAACAGTCTCCATGAGGGTGGTATGAGGGTCCGACGTCCACAGGTGGTGGTTGTGCTTACAGCCCAAAACCGTGCTGGATGTTTGGCATTTGCCAGAGAACACCAAGATTGACAAATTCGCCACTGGCGCCCTGTGCTCTTCACAGATGAAAGCATGTTCACACTGAGCATGTGACAGACGTGACAGTCTGGAGACGCCGTGGAGAACGTTCTGCTGCCTGCAACATCCTCCAGCATGACCGGTTTGGTGGTGTGTCAGTCATGGTGTGGGGTGGCATTTCTTTGGGGGGCCGCACAGCCCTCCGTGTGCTCGCCAGAGGTAGCCTGACTGCCATTGTCACGCCCTGGTCATTATATTTTGTGTTTTTGGTATATGTTTGGGTAGCCAGGGTGTGACATGGGTTTATATGTTGTGTTTTCGTATTGGGGTTTGTGGTAATTGGGATTGTGTATGATTAGGGGTGTGTCTAGTTAGGCTTGGCTGCCTGAGGCGATTCTCAATTGGAGTCAGCTGCTTATCGTTGTCTCTGATTGGGAACCGTATTTAGGCAGCCTGAGTTCGAGTTGTATTTTGTGGGTGTTTGTACCTGTCTCTCTGTTAGTCACCAGATAGGCTGTAATTAGTTCACGTTCCTTTTGTTGTTTTCTTATACAGTTATTTCATGTACCGTATTTATTTCATTAAAGACATGAGTAACCTACACGCTGCATTTCGGTCTGACTCTCTTCATTCAACAGATGAAAGTCATTACAGAAACACCCACCACTCACAGACCGAGCAGCATGTGAACTGGCAGGATCTGAAGGAGGACGTTATGGAAAGCAGAAGCAGGGATTATACGACGTGGGAAGAAATCGACAGGTGGGCGGCCGACCCAGAGCGAGTGCAGGAGCCGCCTGGGATTCCCTACAGCAATGCGAGGAGGGCTATAGACGTATGGATTTGAGAAGGAAAGCACGGCTATACAGAGCGAAAACGGAAAGTAACGGGGGAAAGCGCAGAGAGAGAGTGGCTGAGTCAGGAGTCAGACCTGAGCCTACTCTCCCTGTTAATCGTGAAGAACAGTTGCAGTGGGAGAGACTGCACCATTTGGAGATTTGGACATGGGAGGAGGAATTAGACGGTAAAGGACCCTGGGCGCAGCCGGGAGAATATCGCCGTCCCAAGGAGGAAATAGAAGCAGCTAAAGCGGAGAGGCGCAGGTATGAGGAAGCAGCACGGCGACGCGGTTGGAAACTGGAAAGTCACCCCAAAAAATGTATTGGGGGGGAGCTAGAGGGGAGAGTAGTTATGCCAGGTAGGAGACCTGCGCATACTCCCTGTGCTCACCGTTGGGCTAGAGAGACCGGGCAGGCACCGTGTTATGCTATGGAGCGCACGGTGTTCCCAGTGCGGGTGCAGAGCCAGCTGTGACACATACCAGCCCTTCCTATTGGCCGGGCTAGAGTGGGCGTCGAGCCAGGTAAGCTTGGGCAGGCTCGGTGCTCAAGAGCTCCAGTGCGCCTGCACGGTCCGGTCTATCCAGAGCCACCTCTACACACCAGTCCTCCGGTAGCAGCTCCCCGCACCAGGCTTCCTGTGCGTGTCCTCGCTCCAGTACCACCAGTTCCAACACCACGCACCAGGCCTCCAGTGCGCCTCGCCTGTTCAGCGCAGCCAGAGCCTTTCTCCTCTCCTGCGCTGCCGGAGTCTCCTGTCTGTCCAGCGCCGCCAGTGCTCCCAGTCGGCCCAGCGCGTCCAGTGCGCCTCGCCTGTTTAGCGCAGCCAGAGCCTTTCTCCTCTCCTGCGCTGCCGGAGTCTCCTGTCTGTCCAGCGCCGCCGGTGCTCTCAGTCGGCCCAGCGCGTCCAGTGTGCCTCGCCTGTTTAGCGCAGCCAGAGCCTTTCTCCTCTCCTGCGCTGCCGGAGTCTCCTGTCTGTCCAGCGCCGCCAGTGCTCCCAGTCTGCCCAGTGCTCCCAGTCTGCCCAGTGCTCCCAGTCTGCCCAGTGCTCCCAGTCTGCCCAGCGCCGCCAGTCGGCCCAGCGTCGCCAGTCGGCCCAGCGTCAACAGACAACCTGAATCATTCAGTTCCACCAGCCAGCCAGGATTTACCGGAGCCTACTACCTGCCTGACCTTCCTCAGTACTGAGCTTCCTCTCAGTACTAGGCTTCCTCTCTGTACTGGGCTGCCTCTCAGTACCGGGCTTCCCCTCAGTACCGGGCTGCTTCGGTCCCGGGCTGCCCCTCTGTCCCGAGCTGCCCCTCGGTCCCGAGCTGCCCCTCGGTCCCGAGCTGCCCCTCAGTTATGTGGGTATCAGGGTGAGGACTATTAGGCCATGGTCGGCGGAGAAAGTGGATTATCCCAGGACGCGAAGGAGAGGAAATAGGACATTAATGGAGTGGGGTCCACGTCCCGAGCCAGAACCGCCACCATGGACAGACGCCCACCCGGACCCTCCCTATGCTCTTGAGGTGTGTCTCGGAGTCCGCACCTTAGAGGGGGGGGGGGTTCTGTCACGCCCTGGTCATTATATTTTGTGTTTTTGGTATATGTTTGGGTAGCCAGGGTGTGACATGGGTTTATATGTTATGTTTTCGTATTGGGGTTTGTGGTAATTGGGATTGTGTATGATTAGGGGTGTGTCTAGTTAGGCTTGGCTGCCTGAGGCGATTCTCAATTGGAGTCAGCTGCTTATCGTTGTCTCTGATTGGGAACCGTATTTAGGCAGCTTGAGTTCGCGTTGTATTTTGTGGGTGTTTGTACCTGTCTCTGTGTTAGTCACCAGATAGGCTGTAATTAGTTCACGTTCCGTTTGTTGTTTTCTTATACAGTTATTTCATGTACCGTATTTATTTCATTAAAGACATGAGTAACCTACACGCTGCATTTCGGTCTCTCTTCATTCAACATCCTCAGACCTCTTGTGAGACCATATACTGGTGCGGTTGGCCCTGGGTTCCTCCTAATGCAAGACAATGCTAGACCTCATGTGGCTGGAGTGTGTCAGCAGTTCCTGCAAGAGGAAGGCATTGATGCTATGGACTGGCCCGCCCGTTCCCCAGATCTGAATCCGATTGAGCACATCTGGGACATCATGTCTCGCTCCATCCACCAACGCCACAGACTGTCCAGGAGTTGGCAGATGCTTTAGTCCAGGTCTGGGAGGAGATCCCTCAGGAGACCATCCGCCACCTCATCAGGAGCATGCCCAGGCGTTGTAGGGAGGTCATACAGGCACGTGGAGGCCACACTCACTACTGAGCCTCATTTTGACTTTTTTTAAGGACATTACATCAAAGTTGGATCAGCCTGTAGTGTGGTTTTCCACTTTAATTTTGAGTATGACTCCAAATCCAGACCTCCATGGGTTGATAAATTTAATTTCCATTGATCATTTTTATGTGATTTTGTTGTCAGCACATTCAACTATGTAAAGAAAAAAGTATTTAATTAGAATATTTCATTCATTCAGATCTAGGATGTGTTATTTTAGTGTTCCCTTTATTTTTTTGAGCAGTGTAGTATCAAATCAATAGCAGGTCATATTGACTGAGTGTCATTAAGGCTTGTGTCATTAAACTCCATCCCTTGACCTTTACCATCGTGTATGCAGTGAATGAGGTGAACCTGACACTGTGGAGGAGTGCGGAGGAGATCGCAAATGATCAGAAGTCATTTATGGACGATGGCGAGTGGGAACTGTTGTCTGTGCCCTCCCGCTACTGGCATCTCCGCCTGGACGACAGAGACTACGCCCACATCCAGTTCAACGTGTGTGCCTACCGTTTACCAGATATCTCTCTTGTTTCCCTTTAGATACTCGATTTGAATTAAAGTAATTTAAGGAATACAAATATGACCTATACGTCTAGTGCAATCTGTATCGACTTACACAGCAAAGCATATCCAGCCAGTCGGTAAATAGAGAATAGGTGTGATAGTGGGATTTTCTAAACGGCTTGATGTCTATGCAACAAAAAAAGTACACACTTCTCTTGTAGGGAGAATGTGACTGTACAATGACAACTAAAGCAGATTGAGTAGCGACAGCAGTTTTTTTGCCATCCCATCCTCCTTGTCCTCCTGCTGTGAGGAAGTTAAAGGGATCAGCCAGGGCTTCACAGACGGGATTAAGCGCTAATGCTAATAGATGAGGCTGAGGCGCGTCCAGCATGCTGAGAGAGAGAGGCACCATAATGAGGCTGTCTCTGTGGCAGCTGATCAATGGCCGTCTTGTTCTGCCAGAGAAATGGGCTCTTGGCCCGGCGCAGGTGGGTCTGAGAAGATAGGCTAGGCAGGGCTGCTGTTCTACATTCAGCTCAGAAGGGCACTTAATGATGGATTGTCTATCCAGCAGGACTTACTTGGGTTACATTTACACTATGACTCGTTGTAAAAGTGTTTGTTGAGGGGATTTGTGTGTTTTTGGGCACCGGAAGAGAATAGGAGGGTAATACTATCGACTAGAGTTTTCTTGTGGGTTCAGTTGAGGAAAGTGAGTTGAAATCAATCAAAGTCATATTCGCTCACTCTTTCCCGCTCGCTCTCACTCTTTCCCGCTCGCTCTCACTCTTTCCCGCTCGCTCTCACTCTTTCCCGCTCGCTCTCACTCTTTCCCGCTCGCTCTCACTCTTTCCCGCTCGCTGGTCAGGTGTTGATCCGCCGGCGCCCCCTGCTGTACGTGGTGAGTCTGCTCATCCCCAGCATCTTCCTCATGGTGGTGGACGTCATCAGCTTCTATCTGCCGCCCAACAGTGGCACCCGTATCACCTTTAAGACCAGCATCCTCCTGGGCTACACAGTCTTCAGGGTCAACCTGATGAACGAGATGCCTGCCACCGCCATCAGAACACCACTCATAGGTATCCTACACCAGCTCCTTTCCTCATCTTTGTTTTGAACTTTCTCTAATATTGTTTGACACACCAAGCATGCCATTCATACCCAGCCATGGCCAATGCTTTGTGAAATGTCTTGAGACATTTCTAACAGGTGTTGTTGAGGTGTTGTTGTTTGGTGTTTTCCATCCTACAGGTGTGTTCTTTGCGGTCTGCATGGCGCTGCTTGTGCTGAATTTATCCATCTCCATCTTTGTGGTGAAGCTCCTCCACCACAACGAGAAGGAGGTCAAGGAGATGTCAGTGTCCGCCTGCCTCCTCGACAAGTACGGCTCGTCCAGCCAGACCTTCCTCGAGAGCAACTTCACCTCTGTCAAAACGCTGGTCGACGTGGATCAGTGTGGGGGTGAGAGGGAGAGTGGTGAGAGGGAGGATGTGTTGTTGAGAAGCTTTATATTTCTAGGTCATAGGACATCAGAGAGTGACTAGGTATGACAAACAAACACTTAGCAGGTGGTTGTTTTCCTAACTTAACACAGATTTACTTACCTCAGATTTCTGATTCCCTTTCATTTGTAATGGCCAGCTCTGACACGTTTATATGTTGACAACATCTTTCTCTGTGTTAACATCAAATGAATAATATAAATAATAATATAAATTATACATCTTTACAGTGTCTACACATACACCTAGTCATTTACCTTGATTGCGATGTAGCAACAAAATCTTGTCTTTAGGGAAAAAATAAATATGTTCTCTTTGGACATTAATTTGTCCAACCCCATCATCACCCTTTATCACCCCACTTACAGTTCATGTCGTCCCTCCAGGCTATGAGTTTGACCTGGCTCCAGAGGAGGACCTACTGTCCCTGAGCGAGCTCCAGGAGAGTGCTCCACGGCTGGAGAGGCTGCTCCAGGAGGTGGTGGCCCTGCGGCTCTACCTGCAAGAAGGGGAGAGTGACGATTTGGCCCAGGCCGACTGGGTGGCCCTCTGCTGCAAGGTGGACATCCTTCTTTTCCGAGTCTACCTGTTCATCCTGGTTGTCTACGCCAGCACTCTGCTGCTACTGTGGGCCAGCTGGAGCTCTGCATGAGGAGAGGAGGAATTGTTGTTCAAATGTTATCGGCATGAGGAGAAAAAAATGTATTTTTCTTCAACAAAATGTTAAGTCTTTTTAGTGTTATTGATGAGGGCGACTTAATCCCTTTTCTCCCCCTTTCTTTTGATACTGTAGCTAGAAGCTATTAAGTGAACACTGTATTCCCATTTACAATTGGAAGATGGTGCCCATAAATCAATATGGGCTGATGTATTAACATATTCCTTCAACTGAAGATCTTCATAAAAAGATATCTTACTCCTATTCTCCGGGTACATTCCGCAACGTCAATGTGATGTTATTCCACATTAACTTGAATCACCATGCTCCCCTGAAACTCGTACCAAATCAATAAAGCACATTCAAAGCTTAGGCAACTGCATTCCCTGTTGGTTCACTGATAGTCATAAAAAGACACATGAGCTACTCATAAAACCCTTGGCTGGGAACAATCTTTGTAAATAGAATTTTCACTTGAACAGCAGACATTTTTCTTTGAGCAGATCACATTACAACCGGTTGTATGGACACCTCTGAGTTGAGAAGAGAAATTAATAATGGTTATTGTTTGTTGTAATGTTATATTGTACATTCATACTTGTGATGTAACTTCTTATTCCCCATCATATCAAGCAAGTCCTGTTGCAAGTTTTTTATTTAAATCAACTGTGGCTCTTGGTTTGATTGTTTATCCTGTTTTTAGCTGGTGTTATACAGGGATATAGATGTTTTAGAATCATATCAAAGCCTCCAGCCAGTACAGTGAGTAAAGGTTTCTATCCAAGAAAATGTCTGGTTTGCTCTTAATACACCTGTACGCTTTTAACAGCCTGCAATGTTAATCCTTAATAAAAGAGACTACATATTTTCAAGTGTTTTTGTGTGTGTCATAAATGGACATTATTTTTTCAATGGTATTATCTCGTCCAATCACATAATAAAAGTCATAAATGCAATGTTGTTGTAGATTTCAGTACGTGTTTCCCCTAATTAAAAGCATGAGCTGGCGCACACCCAGAGAAAATAATTTAGTGTAATGTCATTACCCTGAAGAGGGCACAGTGATGCTGAAATGTTGGCGTTTTACCAAATAAATTACTGGGAGTTAAATATAAGTGTGCGACTCTATTTCTTTATAGCTTACAGTATGTATTTCCCCAACATACACAGTTTAAGATATCAAATGATTTAAATGATAGGCTAACCTAGTGAACAAATTAACAAAATAATGTCTAACATCAGTATCAAATGTCAGTTCGGTCTTGTTAGTGAGAGAAGAGAAAACCGATCTGCACTTGACCTCCCATATGCCAATGTTGAAAAACAAGCTCAAGAGAAAATAGGCCTATGCTCTTCTGTATGTTCAGGAAATCAATGTCTTAACGCAGTTATAGGTTACATACAACTAGATCATAGACTTGGCCTACATCATACTGTGTTTGGAATTTTATAGAGATCAATCATTTCCCCACAGTATGAAAGATATTGAGGATTGAGTTGAAAGAAAAATGCCAATATCCCACATGAAACTTGATCCAGACAGAGACATCTGGCTACACGATCAGATACTGTAAATAGTATGATTGCTCGGAGTTATCTGCTCAGGGCAGGTGGTGACATAACCTCCACTGCTTCCAATCCTCATCATCAAATTAACGATGAACACACCCTCATATTCATAGTTACATCAGCTGGCTAAGCCAGCCTTATCCAGAAAGCAGGAAACCTAATTTAACTAACATATGATACAGTAGACATTGGGCTTACAGTCAACAATCCTGAATATGGGTCTCGGGCGGCGCCAGTTGACCGCTACATCTCAAAGCTGAGCGCTGCTCATTATTGGCAAGCTTAAGGCGGTGAAGTGAAACTTTGGTCACAATGAGAGTTTCAGCACTCTGGACAGTGCTGGTCTTGCTTCTGATTCAAGGCACCGCGAGAGCCTGCACAGGTAAATCATTCCATATAGGCTGTGGCGTTTTTGACTGAGGTTGCTATTTTCTATAGGCTAACACAACATAATAATTGTACAACCCTTAAGATGTTGCATTTTAGTGGATAGCATTATGTTTAAATCCATATGCTGTAACAATGTGTTTTACTTGTTTTAGTCAAGAAACTGAGCAATAATACCGGACGCTTTGCCAATGCCACCTTGGTACGCCTCTCCGAATACTTGAGTGCTGGGTACAAGAAGGGTGTGCGACCCGTGCGCAACTGGCGAAATTGCACAATGGTGGCCATCGACCTTATGGTGTACTCTATCCTCAGTGTGGTATGCCGTATAAATCAGATAGTAGAAGAGTTCCGTATACTGAGACAGTGTGTAGCCTATGTAGATCTTCACTATTTCCTCTGTGTGCTGCTGTGTTTTACAACAGGATGAGAAGAACCAGGTTCTGACAACATATATATGGTACAGGCAGGTAAGACATAACTATTTGTAACAGTATAATAACTATTTAAACTAATGGATTTGGTTGAATAAACGTTTCCAAGCATTTAAAACATTCCTAAAAGTACAGCAGAACATTGGATATCCTCACCTTTGGACATGTATCAAACATCTTATCAGAGGAACTAGTTATAAGCCTTTATACAATACTTATTCATTCATGAATTATTAATACTAGACCATGCTTATTGCGCTTATGCTATAACTCTGTATCAGGAAATAATGCTACAAGTCTTTATCAGGAATGGACAGACGAATTCTTGGTATGGAACCCAGAGGATTTTGATGATGTGAATCAAATGTCCATACCGACTGCGAATGTGTGGGTGCCTGACATACTAATCAACGAGTTGTAAGTAGCCTACAGTGTTTCGTTATTGTGGGGGTAGGACAACGCATGAGGCCACAGATAACATCATTTTAGTCACGTAAAATGATGTATAAAAAAGTATAATTTATCTGCTGATGTAAACTGATAAAATTGGATACTTTGATAAAGCATTACCAAAGTAACATGTAAAGTGTGACTTAGCCTACGCTAAAATATTAGTTGTCTGAATCAGCCACAAACATCTTTTTGCTTTGAGTTGTTGTGTTTCGTAATCTCTCAGTGTGGATGTGGGGAAGTCTCCGGACATTCCCTATGTGTACGTGACCCATTATGGACTAGTGCGCAACTACAAGCCTATCCAGGTGGTGACCGCCTGCACTCTCAACATCTACAACTTCCCATTCGACGTCCAGAACTGCAGCCTGACTTTTCAGAGCTGGCTCCATACCCGTAAGACATGTGTTATTTAGTTGTGTAGTAATTTGCATGTGAGGTAAGGCTTTTCAACTGCACATACAGCAGTGGTGGAAAAAGTACCCAATTGTCATACTTGAGTAAAAGTAAAGATATCTTCTTAAAAAATGACTCAAGTAAAAGTGAATGTCACCCAGTAAAATACTACTTGAGTAAAATACAAAGCATTTGGTTTTAAATATACTTAAGTACCACAAGTAAATTGAATTGCAAAAAATAGACTTATGTATCAAAAGTAAAAGTATAAATAGTTTCAAATTTGAATCAAACCAGACGGCACAATTATCTTGTTTTTTTAAAAGTTTACAGATTGTTGGCGTGGGCCGCTGGCTCTTTTGGAAGTCAAGGAAAATGTATGGAGTAAAAACTACAATATTTTCATGTAGTGAAGTAAAAGTAAAAGTTGTCAAAATATAAATAGTAAAGTACAGATACCCCCCAAAACTACTTAAGTAGTACTTTAAAGTATTTTTTACTTAAGTACTGTAGACAACTGCACAAAAGTACCAGGTAAGAATGCCCTTCATGCCCTTACTCAGTCTTAGTCCTCTATTGTTTTGTTACTTCCATCTTGATAGTTCCTGGAATTAGGATGTCATTTGTCTTCTACTTTTGTTTCAAAATAACCTCAATATAAATGTATTCTATGTCATCAGTGCCAGATGCTACATGCTACACCATTTTCACCCCGCTAAAAAACTAAAAAATAATCTGTGGCAGGGTACAGTTGATAATGTCCATTACATAACTTACATTGATCTGAACCCACTGGTCTCGGTCTCCTCTGTGTCTGTAGTTAATGACATCGATCTCAAGCTGATGAGGAGCGCAGAGGAACTCAAGGTGGACAAGAGTGTCTTCATGAACCAGGGGGAGTGGGAGCTTCTTCACGTCCTGTCTAAATACAAGCGCTTCAGTCTGGACAACATTGACTCCTATGCAGAGATGAAGTTCAATGTGAGTATGCATAATATAATCATTCATTACCTTGTATTTATGTATTCAAGACAGGTTATGGAAAGATATTATTTGGCAAAGACTGACCTAGTCAAGTAGAAGAATGGTTAGGGTTGCAAATTTTTTTTTGCAAAAAACTTTCGCCAAATTTCCAGGTTTCCCAGAAATCCTGGTTTTTGTGCTTATTCCCTCCTGATTCCAGGAATCTTCCAACCAGGACTTCTGGAAAACCTGGGAATTTGGCGAAAGTTATCTTGCAACCCTGTGAGTGATGATTAAATAAATAGCAATAGTTAAAAGAGCACAATATTGGGTTTGCAAAGATCACCACATCAATTTAGCAAGTATCTACACCTGTTCAAATTATGTGCAGTATGGTATACTTTTCAATTATTCAAAACCCCCTCAACACCTGCATGTACACAATATCTTCGCTTATTCCATTTACTCAAAACCAACTGAACATGACAGAAAGGCAAGACCTTCAGTAAGGAGATATACTAGATAAATGTAAATGTAATACTATAATATAAAAATATAGAACTATATGAGATATTAACTTTGACCTCTACTGCAAGAGGCTTTATTAGATCATCTTCAGCTGCATTAAATATGTATTGAGAATGGTTGTTTTTCTTATGTGTCAAACAAAGAAAACAGGCTTACTTTTCTGAAAATTAACAAAAGTATATGACTGAGGATCTATAGGTGATCTATAGTGTGTGCACTCCCACCTCACTTTCAGGGTCATTGCTAGAATCTGTGGGTATATTGTTGTCTACCATCAAAACATTGTTTTGCCAGATATCTGTAACTACTATCGATGTGGAAGTGCGTACCTACCTGTTCATGACTAATTTATGTTCATTTACTGCTCTATTGATGATGATGATCATGATGAACGTGATCAGGTGGTGATCCGACGCAGACCTCTGTTCTACACTGTGAACCTGCTGCTGCCCAGCATCTTCCTGATGGTGATGGACCTGGTAGGCTTCTATCTCCCTCCGGACAGTGGAGAGAGGGTGTCCTTCAAGATCACCCTGCTTCTGGGATACTCAGTCTTCCTCATCATCGTCTCTGACACGCTGCCCGCCACCGCCATCGGGACGCCGCTCATAGGTCAGATAGAGAAATGCACAGTGGTTGGAAAAGTACCCAATTGTCCTACTTGAGTAAAAGCAAAGATATCTTAAAGACTCAGTGCAGTCAAAAACATGATTTACCTGTGTTTTTATATACATTTCCATACTATGAGGTTGGAATAATACCCTGAAATTGTAAAAAAGATGATAATGCTCTTTTAGTGTAAGAGGTGTTTGAAAAGCCTGAAATGTCAACCTGTTTTAGTGGGAGGACATTTTGGCCTTTCGATGACATCACCATGCGGTAAACGAGTTATTAGACCAATAAGAAAGAGTTCCAAACCTCTCTGCCCAATAACGGCACATTTTCTGTATTCCCCACTCAAATTCTTGCTTGAGAAATTGCTCTTAGCTGAGAAGCTATTTGTTTATTTTTTACAATTTTAATTGAAAACAATCACACTAGCTATTCCATTCAGTTGGCGATCGACTTCCATGCAAATATTTTAAAATATGTATAAATAAAATATGCACATTTTCCCGCCAGTGGTGTTTCCACCAAACAAACTTGTTGTGGATAAATCAGTGCGTGATGACGTAGAGCACACAAAATGTAATTTTCCGTTTTCTTGTACCAAATAAAAATCGTAAGTTCAATGTGTTTCCATCGCCTTTTCAACTCAACTGATAGTTTTGTCACAAAAACGGTTGCGTTAAATAGCAAATGTGCCTACGTACGCTCTAGGCAACAGTTCGCAGATACAGTGCGATTAGGCTGTGCGGGTGGGCTAGTATACATGATTATGGATAATCGTGAGAATATTTGTCAATGGCAGTAAAGCATCAATCTTCATGTCACCAGAATAAGACCCTTGATATTTATTGGAAATGAGCATCAAACTCATCACCATGCACTTTCACCACCTTGTGAAGTTCATCACTTATTTAAATCTGTAGACTAATAAACTGCATTGTTTCCCCGAGCCATAGTTGGAGGACCACACAACATATCGTCTCGTGACTCCAAGTTTACTTTGATATAATGGTTAATACGTCAATATTTGCGCATCAAGGTATTTCCACCACCATTTCTCGCACAAGTAATTTTTTACAGACAAAAAGAGTCCACCATGTCGGACAAACAAATTATCTGTCTGTATTTATAAAATTGTACCGAAACTTCCGGTTATTTTTATTTTTACGGTATGACTTTACTAGCATAAAAGTTGCAGATGGAAACGTGGTTAGATCTTTAATAGAAAATGACTCAAGTGAAAGCCACCCAATAAAATACAACTTTATTAAGCAAACCAGATGTTTGTTTTGTTCTTGTTTACAGATAGCCAGGGGCACACTCCAACATAATTTACAAATTAAGCATTTGTGTTTAGTGAGTCCGTCAGATCAGAGGCAGTAGGGATGACCACATGTTCTGATAAATTCATGAATTTTATAATTTCCTCTCCTGCTAAGCATTTGAAATTAAAGTACTTTTGGGTGTCAGGGAAAATATATTTGAGCAAAAAGTACATATTTTCTTTAGAAATGTATTGGAGTAAAATTTAAAAAAAAAATATAACTAATAAAGTACAGATCCCTCCCCCAAAATACGTGAGTTTTTACACTATTGGAAATGCAGCTGGTGCATTTGTGGCTCAGATTTGTCATTAAGGTTGGGATTGCAAGCTTGAGTAAGTGGTGAAGGACTAATGTTTGTTGGGGCCCTGGTCAAAAGGCCCTGATCAAAAGTAGTGTACTACATAGGGATTAGGATGCCATTTGGGATGCACACATTGCTTTTTTTAGGCTGTACCTTGCAGTGTGCAGAGGTAATATCGATCTTTCCTTCTCTCTCTAGGTGTATACTTTGTAGTGTGCATGGCCCTGTTGGTGATCAGCTTGACAGAGACAGTGTTGATAGTGCGACTGGTGCATAAGCAGGACCTGCAGCCCCATGTACCCCAATGGCTCAAACACTTGGTGCTGGAGCGGGCCACAGTCCTCCTCTGCATCCGCAACAAACACAGCCTGTGCTCCATGCTGTCCAGGGACTCTGACCATCTGGGCCACTACAAAGAGAACAACATCAGCCCAGGTAATACATCTACAGGCGGGTTGGGTAGGAAGAAGGATATGAAAGAAGGGGCAGGAAGGAAGGAAGACTAGGAGAAAGGAAGGAGGGAGAGGGACAAGAAAGACCAGTAGATCATGGTGAGCTGAAGGATCTAAGGCACTATAGAATTCTCTCTCTCAGCTGTGTTCAGTGATTGGAAAAAATACAGCATCATTATGACACCAATCGTAGAGCGAGAAAGAGAAAAATATACATTTACAGTTTTGTTTTCCCACTTTGGAAATAGTCAATATACGGTACAATGTCTCTCTTTTTGAGCCAATATATACATTTAGCTCCACAAGCTCAACACAACATTGGATACTCAACATACAAATAAATAATGTTATATGACCCCCCCACCCTCTCCCTGTGTGACCCCTTGCAGCTCGATGCAATCACCACCACCACCTTCACCACACCTGCGAGAGTGGCCGTGGTGGCGGGGACATCATGGAGCGGGGTCTGGGGGGCCTGTCTGTGGTGCGTGACAACACGCCGCCCGTCATGGACAACATCCTGCAGGAAATCTCATCTATCCGCGGCTTCCTGGAGAAGAGGGACGAGTCCCGGGACATCGCCAAGGAGTGGCTGCAGGTG
Source organism: Oncorhynchus gorbuscha (assembly GCF_021184085.1). Taxonomy (NCBI): domain Eukaryota; kingdom Metazoa; phylum Chordata; class Actinopteri; order Salmoniformes; family Salmonidae; genus Oncorhynchus; species Oncorhynchus gorbuscha. Next base: position 56,984,334 of record NC_060188.1, on the reverse strand, counting down.
GGCTACGTGCTGGACGTCCTGCTCTTCAGGGTCTACCTGGTGGCCATGCTGGCCTACAGCATCACCCTGGGGACCCTCTGGTCCGTGTGGCAGTACGCCTGAGGGCCTCACAGTGAAGGAGGGCCTGACGGAGAAGGTGGAGGGCTTCACTGTGGAGAAGGGGACAGAGGGCTAAAGCGTGCCTGATACAAAAGCGTTTTTATTGAGGTCGATCTATTTAGTTGAGCCTCATGGTGGAGGTAAAGTAGGGGGTCGTTTGAGTCTGGGGTAATTCTCGGGAGTAGAGGAACGAGGGGGAAGATGATAGATTGGATGTTGGTATAGTTTACACTCATTTCCCTTAGCCAGTTGCCCCTTTCTAACACTGTCTATCTTACTGCTTTGTGTATTGTTCGGGTCTTGATTAACTAGGAAAGGCCTAAAGAACTGTTGAAAAAGTTCAGATATTGTATCCTTTGTCAGCATACAGGTGTATTTATATTTGTTTATTTGGATCCCCATTAGCTTTTGCAGACACAGCTACTCTTCCCGGAGTCCAGAAAAACACAACACATGACAAGTGACAAAACACTGATAGACAAGGACAGTCACACACATTTAAAATACAACAAAATACTCACAGTACAACTCCAAAATAAAGTATGCTACTTGATAATGGCACAATATTCCATGCATTATTCTCTTTTTTTCTAAATCATCTACTAATGTGTACCAACAGCTGTATTGATGTGAAGGAAACCATATCTTTATAATAGTGGACATGGTACCATGCACATAAAATGAATAAATATGCCACACCTTAGATTTTGTATGTCCAATAATGTTTAATATAGTTGGGGAGCAATGAGCTCCCCTGCATATTTCATAATGTTTTTTTTATATCTCTTCAAGCTTTATTTACTTATGGAGGAGAGGTTTTGCTATTTGCTTGCATTTGCTTTTAAATGGCATAGTCTGTATATTCCAAGATCAACTTCACTCCTTCAGTTAAATAGTGTTAATATTGTTAATAAAATATACGAAACATATAACATCACATTTAAATAGAGAGGATATTAACTTGTGCTAAAGTAACTGCAATACTCGTTCATCTGGTGTTCACTCTGACATTATGAAAAGTGTGACTATTAAAGTGAGTTATGTTCCTTACATGCATTATGTTCTTTATATGTAACATTGCCTTTAAAAGCTGTTTGGTCTACAAGCACGATTGGATTGAATCCTGTCTGTGTCATCATTATAATCGGGATACAATGGTGACAGACGGGATTCAATCCAATCGCCCTTGTAGGCCAAGCAGTTTTTAAAGGCAATGTTACCACGTTCCCCCTTGCGGAGAACGCATTCAAGGAAAACGCTGCAGATGTCGGCTCAATTGGAAATTGCCTTTAAATGTCAAGTGGGCTATAGCGTGGTTTTGAATTGAATCCTGGACACAGTTTGTTTGTTTTAAGCTTTTCCGTTGAAGGTCTGAATTTCATTAATACGGCCAATGTCCACATTTAAGTGGGAGGTGAAAATAAAGTAATTGTCCACTTTATATGGACATTGTCGGTTAGGATTTAAGGCGCCATAGAAGTGACTACAATACACCACACTAACCACAGGGTGGCACGGTAGTTCTCTGCCCAGTACTACCCCCCCCCTTCCCCCCATGCTCTAGTCCAGCTGTGGTATGGGTATTATTAATTCCTCCCAGGGATGGCCCTAGCCCGCAGACTGACACTAATGTACTAATCGTAAAGATTTTGGCCTTACTGGAAAATACACTCGGCGGGTGTGCCCTGATAGGATAAATGCCATTGACACCCTACATAATTAAAGCCTAAAACTGTTCCACAGTTAATGGGAGCATCGATCCCAATACAATCAATGAGGATCCAGGCTGTAGCGGGCACTGGGTCTGGGCCTTTTAGTTCAGTACTCTGCCTGGCTGGCTGATACAGACAGAGGAAAAAGACTATGTGCTTGTCACTCAATAGACAGTTAAAGATGTACTCATAAAATGGTTTAGGGATACAGTTGACCGTTTTATTTCCCCTGGGGGTTGATTTTTAGCTATAAAGAAGTTTCAGTGTGAAGCTTGGATAAGAACATCTCTGAAATGTCTGATATGTATAAATTGTGTTTTAATGACTCCTGCCATCACTGTTCTTATTCTGCAATTCGAAAACAAATGACAGTAAACATTCCGAAATGGTAATAAAAAACAACACAGAAAATCTTATGAGTATTTCCATAAATAAGCATGATCCCAAACGTTTAATAGCTTGTCTATTTTGGGGGAAATAATTCAGTTAAAACCAAATAGGGTGGACTGGGCCTGCACAATTCTGGTAACTATCAATTTTACACAAATCCTGTTTGAAGAATTCCGGATTTCCTGATTATTCCCTCCTGATTCCGGGAATCTTCCAACTGGGTTATCCTTCAAACCTTTTACATTTTTTTTTAGAAAGTTAACCAAATGTTTTATCCCTACATCTGACTTTAGCCTACCATCTATACAAATATATGATAGTACACCAAATCAACACTAGAGGGACCTATTACCAGCATTAACCAGTACTACCCCTAAGGACTTGCAGGAACACATAGAGGGACCTATTACCAGCATTAACCAGTACTACCCCTAAGGACTTGCAGGAACACATAGAGGGACCTATTACCAGCATTAACCAGTACTACCCGTAAGGACTTGCAGGAACACATAGAGGGACCTATTACCAGCATTAACCAGTACTACCCCTAAGGACTTGCAGGAACACATAGAGGGACCTATTACCAGCATTAACCAGTACTACCCCTAAGGACTTGCAGGAACACATAGAGGGACCTATTACCAGCATTAACCAGTACTACCCCTAAGGATTTGCAGGAACACATAGAGGGACCTATTACCAGCATTAACCAGTACTACCCCTACGGACTTGCAGGAACACATAGAGGGACCTATTACCAGCATTAACCAGTACTACCCCTAAGGACTTGCAGGAACACAGAGGGACCTATTACCAGCATTAACCAGCACTACATTTACATTTACATTTAAGTCATTTAGCAGACGCTCTTATCCAGAGCGACTTACACTACCCCTAAGGACTTGCAGGAACACATAGAGGGACAAGTCATTTTCACACCAGTGTTACTAAAACAATGCAAAAGGTAAGTTAGTTCATAAGACAACTCCAAATTGCAATGAAGCCATAGACCTTTCGTTCTGTTATCATCTCCATAAAGAAGAACATCTTCTTTAAATAAACTACAAATAGAAAATCCTGAGATGACAAACTACAAATTATAAAAATTGAAGCCTCCCAATTTTTTTGTCATGCATTATAACTTCATATTGTGGCCATTGAACGTAACTTCTTAATCCTCATCCAACACATTCACCAACCAGTTCAGTGACTACAAAAACCATGCAAAACTAGATTTACCACAACAACAACAACATGAACAACACAGAACAGTTCAGTTCCATGTTGCTCAGGTCGCTTGCTGTATTACAGTAAATTTACAGCGGCGGTCATATTGTTTGGCTCTCTCCTCTCCGAGGCTGGATCAATGCCTGTGGTAGGGGAAGGTTAACGCCTACAGGCCAGGCTTAGCTGAGAAAACAATCCCAGTGATTTGGACAAGACTGTTTGCCCTCCATTCAACAGACCTACTGTCTGAACCCTTCTCTATCCATTCGATCATACTGGTGTCAAAGAGCACATAAAGATGGGACCCCCTGGCCCCACACACACACAAAGCCCCACGCCCTCTCAGGGTCACATGGGCCCAATGAACCAACATCCCCACTCTGCTCTGTTTCTAATACAGAGCAGAGTGGGGGTGTTGGTTGATTGGGCCCATGTGACCTGGGATCAAACCAAACTCACGGTGTCCTGTTCATGAAGGAACATAATCAGCAACAGCTGATCGTTTCCCACTCTTTCCTTCTTTCCCTAAATTGCCAAATACTCTTAAAACAACCAAGATAGGCCAACTCGCCACATTGGGTTTGATATGCAGAGGTCGTTGGAGGAGGGAGTGGATAGCAAAAGAGAGGTACCTCATTAGCTGATCCTTCTGAAGGGAAAGGTCAGGGCCTGCATATGCTGCCCATATTCCTCAAAGCATGCTGGGAAGGGAGAGGGCTGCCAGCTATAATGGGGAGTCGAAGGAGAACCTCTGGTCTCTTGTTTGCGCCAAAACAGACTGCGAGTTCTCCTGGCTTTATTAACCTGGTTAGGTCAGCTATAAGGAAGTTGAAAGAAGCGCTCACATCTCTGGGAGGAGAAACAATGGTGACCCCTATTATGCAGGTTGCTATAATACTGTAATACTATATATTATAATACCTGTCTAATGAGCACAGCACTTTGAAATAATAATGTTGAAGTGAATGTGATGGTAGTGGATAAGGATGTCTAAGTCTATTCTGTGGTGTTTGGAGTGTCTAGACAAGTTGCTCATCAGTCTGTTGTGGTGCTGCTCTGAGGTGTAATGTTGTTTGGGTGGGACAACTGGACAGACCTTTCGAAGCAACATGGTTCCAAATAAACAGAGTGAGACAGTTGGGGATGAAAGAACGATAGAAAGAGGAAAATAGAGCGAGATGATCCTGTATGGCTCAGTTGGTAAAGCATGGCGCTTGCAAATGCCAGGATTGTTGGTTTGATTCCCGGGGCCACCCATACGTAAAATGTATACGCGCATGACTGTTAGACGCTTTTGATAAAACCGTCCGATAAACGGCATATACATAAAGAAGAATAATATATATTCGAGAGAGAGGAAGATGGATAAAAAGTGAGCTGCGTCATAAGGACAACTAAAGCCCAGCAGAAAGAGGCAGCTCAGTTTGGTTAATGTTTGTATCTCTTCCTACAAGCACAGAAAAGCAGAACCATTTGTGTCTCGCCTCGTTTCCCCTCTAGCAACGATCAGGGCTGCAGCAATAATGGCTTGCGCCCTGCATATCTAATGATAGCATTTATGACCTCATAATGGGAGAGGAATATAGGACAGACATGGTTGGTGAGTCAAGCACCGACACGTTCGGTTCTATTTCAACAGACTACTGTCTCGGTTAGAAAAGACCTATCTGGTCATTCAACATGCGGAACACATCCACCCATGGCACTACTGTCTGCTAACTGGTAGATGTATTCCAGACACAACACTGGCCATGTTCTTACTCAAGAGGCTTTTCGCTACAGCTCAACAGCAGGGGATGCTGCTGTGACCAACACAAATGACCTCTTCAGATGCAGTGTAACATGGCTTCGCATCAGCCTCCTGTAGTGGATCATCTAGTCAGTGCTGCACTTAACAGCCCACTCACACCACATCCAGCAGAGCTCCGGTGGTGGGGAGCCATTTCAAAGCAGCCACAGGGAATATAGGGACACTAGTCAAAGAAGTGGCAGCTGCAGCATATTACTCAATTTATTGGACTTGATTTAATACCTTCTGCTTCGCAAGGCTTTTCTGGCATTAGGGGACTTAAGTGACTAAAGGCATATAAGACCTGGGCAGTGAGTACAATATGTGTCTTCCCCATCACCAGTGTAATATGGAACTACCTCCGTAGACCAACTCACTTATTCAAATCGCCGTAATTCCAGTTCCTCTGGTGCTCTTAAAGAAATTGACAAAAGGGGTGAAAGAACACCACTATTGACAAGAGGGGTGAGGATCAAGACCAATATTTGTTGGATGTGCAGAAAAAAGTGGGATGGTAGAAGAGGAGAGAAGTGTTGAATTAGAAAAGCTGCTGCCTTCAGATGTGAGAGGAGGTGAAGCTGGGCAGAATCTCACGGGGGAAGGTCTATGCATCTTCATTTTTCAGCCGCAGCATCAGTCTTCCAAGAGACTTCATGGTTGTTACCCCTGTTTACAGAGATGCTTTTGAAAGCCCGGCGGCAGACGCTCTTGAAACTCTCTGGAATGGAAAACAGTGAAAGGGATGACGTACACTCCAAAGCAACACACAGACAGATGCACTCACATACTCTCATAAACGCACAAAAGAGCACACATGTAGACAAGCCAGACAGACACTCACAGTTCTGTATAACAAAACATACCTGCAGTATGGCTCTCCAAGATGCTGTGTATTCTGTAAACCTGTCATTATTCTTAGCATCAACAACGTATGGTAGGCACCTGAAGAGTCCACATAGCATATCAGGAATGGGTCACCCAGAACGAGAAGGGAAGCACCTGAAGAGTCCACATAGCATATCAGGAATGGGTCACCCAGAACGAGAAGGGAAGCACCTGAAGAGTCCACATAGCATATCAGGAATGGGTCACCCAGAACGAGAAGGGAAGCACCACATTAGAAAACAGGCAGACAAACTCAAGTCGATGTTTTATTTATTTTCTAACTGCAGATTGAAGGTATACAACTGAACATTGTTATTTTTCATATGAGACTCATAAATAAAAATACAAAAAATGTTCACTACAAAACAATCTACTGTTAGTAGGATGTAAAAAATATTATCTTTCACTATCGAAGGCACAAAATGTACTTAGTGACAACATGGAGAAGAAAACCTGCAGCATTTAATCTCTTTTATTTTTTTTATTTTTTTTACACTCCATCAGAGAAACACTGAAATGTTACAAAGAGATGTGTCTGATCCTAAACTGAAAGAAAAACCACTAAATCAACAGACAGATGCTGGGATCCGTGGCACAACTCGCACATGGGAAGCAGGATCACAGACACAGCACGTCGCTGGAAAAGACAAAGGACCTTTGCAAAGCTCTAATGCAAACAAAATCATTTTTATACAAATGACAACAAAAAAAGAGAAAAATAAAATAATAATTGGGCACCTTCTAAGATTAGGCTAAGATTAGGTGCTGAGGTAGACGAAAACTATAACAATTCAAATCATAAAAACACTATTTTCTGAATACAGAGCAACACTGGCACTTGTGCTGTCACAACAAGGAAGAAAGAAACAAAATCACAGACAAGCCAGAGAAAGAGAAAGCTTTGTTACATAAAAAGCTTTGTAATGCTTGGTCCGACAGGGCAATTGGTCCTCAGTGCCAATATAAAAAAGACAATGTCTTGGTGCTTTGTTACTCAAACAGTTTAGTTTAGACCTCAAATGGCACATGCATGGCAACACTGCATAAAATGGCTACTCGTTCTAGAACACCACACTGAAACACAGAGTGCCTACTCCAGGGATGCCATGATTTCGTACAGCTTTTAAAAAATATTTTTTAAATGCAATTTCAAAACAAGTACTTAATAACATAAAAGTCCTAATGTTAAGCTGGGGAAACACTATGGTTTTGACAAGCTGCCAAAGTGGTTGGAAGGACATTAACTGCTCAGCAAACCTGTTGCTGACAACAAAATATTATCAATGAAAAACATACTTTGACTTTGATTTCCAAAATGAACAGGCAAATGTCCTTCAGAACAAATTGAAAACAAAAATGGATACTATTTCCATGGCCCGGGACTGTTCTATCATCTTTAAATTGAAAATGTTCTTCCTTGCTTTTTGTGCGTAAACTAATTACATTGCTTTTGGGTGTCAATTACAGACGAAGAACAAAAAACTAAAACATCAGAAGGTAGTTTTGCCCACTACCAATTTTAGGCTAAAGCAGTCCTAGATGACAGCTCCTTTTTTGATTCTTAATCAGAAAATCAGGTCATCTCAAATCGTCATGACATCCCTAGAGTGCTGGAGACACCATTTATTATCTTCTGAAAGTACAGAAACTAAGCAGATATAGATGGACATTTTTGTTGAACAATTTCCATTTTAGGCACAAAGATATTACAGAAACAGAGTAACATTGAGGGAAGAACTATATCAATACCAATGGATTTTCTTTCAACATGTCGAGAGAAAAGTAGCATAGAGCATTGTTTTTTATTTTGTATCTGATTAGTGCATTTTTCATTAATACACGCACACGCACTTTCATTTATGCACACACACACACACACACACACACACACACACACACACACACACACACACACACACACACACACACACACACACACACACACACACACACACACACACACACACACACACACACACACACACACACAAAAGTATAAAACATTCAGACAACAATAAGAGCATGTGATTGAATACCTCTAGTCATTGAAGTGTGATGTGATCGTTTCGGGCTCTCTGGCCTGCCACACTGAATGGTGACTGAAGTTATTATTATGGTGAAAATTGGACGAGGGAAACCCCTCAGCTCACAGTGTTGGAGAATCAGTGGCAAGACAACCATGGGCCACTATGACCATGTCATCCTTTTTTGTCACTTCAAGTACAAAAACTAAATGTTGGCAATAAAATTGTGAATGACGTGTACTAATTAATCGACGGCAGCCTCCCAGCCATCCATTTTGAATGATCTCTTATTTTTTTTGGCAGATTTAGTCCTTCACCTACAATGCATTGACATCCAGAAAGCAACACTTACTACATACAACATGTTCACACACACACACACACACCACACACACACACACACACACACACACACATACATACATACATACATACATACATACAACATTACATACATACATACAAATAGGATACAATACAAAAGATTCAAAACCAAAGAGGAGCAAGGCAAAAGATTCAAAACCAGAGGAAAAAAACTAGGTAAAAAAAAAAAAGAAATACAAATATTTGCCCTGCTGAAACTCTCGACAAATGGAAAGGGACTGACACCGAATACAAAAATATCACCATTTTTATATATCAAACTGCCTCTGTTGGCTCTTGTTCAGGAATACATTCCTTTGAGAGAAATTGTCGACCAAGAGGATCTTTTTTTCCTAACCTTCCTTTCTTCTTTGATTACCACTTGCAGTCCCAATTGTCCAGGGCACACTACATCGCTGTGTACATGACCTTTTTTTCACATTACAAAACTACGATTCTATTCACATATTTTCAAGTTTAATGCTTTTTTAAACTCTTATAAGTACTATTTCTTCTTCTACTGCGTTCATCCCTCTTACCCCATACTTAAGGCCTTAAAATCTCGTCACTGCTCTTAAGGTTACTGTAAGGGGAGGACAAACGCAGACTGTAAGAGAAGAATAAACACTTGTTTAATTTTCATTTTTTTCTAAACAATATCTACCATCTCTTACCCTTTATAGAAATGTCACATACAGATGTGAAAAGACAAATGAGATGAAGTTGCAATGATGCAATAATGCAGAACACACAGAAAACAAATGTGCTTTTGCAAAAATTAAAACAAAACAACTTAGAGGTAGCTTTTAAACAATGACCGACCCCACCAGGTTTTCAACAAGCAAGGTTCATAAAAAAATACCAAGTTTGGTAACAATAATGCACAAAAAATACACAACAATAAAAATCTCTTTTCACCGTGGCACTTAATTTTCGCGTACACATTGCTTTGTCACATCTCCCTCGCGCAACAACGCAGCTTTCGGACACACACACACACACAAAATAAAAAAATACAAGAAATAAAAACACAAGCACATGAGGTCACAAAACAAACGAGGTAATTCAAGTACAATGTGCTGAGCTAAATCAAGACATAATAGGAAACAGAGACAAAGCGAAGGAACAAAACCATATATAGAGTTGATTTATTCTGTCTTCTTACTGGTCGCCCCCTGGGCTGGGCAGGCCATGTCTCTTCCAATCAGTGAAGCCACCCACCCCCCCTCTCCCGCTAATCATTCAGATATGTGATTACCATGGTAACACTGAACTGACAGTGGTGCTCATAATGTCTTCATTGTGCTGCCATATGAACAGATAAAATGCTTGTCGTAACAGGTTATGACAACTTATGACAACATATTTGACACTTATGACAACTGATATAGCACTGTTACAATTACGCATGAAACACAATTTTCCACCTGGTGTCACATTTATGGTTTCACGCGACATAACAGTATATATGTCCTGTTATAACAGGTGCCATATGTCCTTATAATTGCATTATGAAGGCATTACGACCACCCCTTGGAGCAATCCACAGCAGCCTTTGTCATTTTGGTCTCCATCACAATGGCATATAGAGATTATGAGATTATTAATGTGAGAAAATAGTTAAATGTTATGAGTCAGTCCATGTACTAAATCTTAGTGTAATTGATGATAATCTGGTTAAACGTATATTAATATCAGTCCAGTATCTATAGCGGGCAAAAAATGAACATCTCCAGTTCATGCTGTCTAGAGATTTATGGTTTAAGAGATAAAAGAACAGCGGCTTCGCAGCGAGCAAAACCCTCAAAAATAGATCTGATATAAACATCAAACAGAGACTGTCGTCGTAATGTGTCTTTACCTGTGCAATGAAGCTATGATAAACTATGATGCGGAGCCAAAGATACCGAGATGAAAAAAGTGACAGTCACGGTTTGACTCTCAAGAGGCTCCGGTGAAACCTGACCGATATGGGAATATCATCCTCTGTTCATCTCCCTTGCTGTACAAGGGTACAAAGGTGTTGTGCCCCAATCAAATTCAACTTAGCTTCGGCTAATGCAGTACAATAAATGGTGCTATTTTTCCATAGGGCTGGCTGAAATGTGCCACATGGTCTGGCCCTTAGGCTCTGATTCTCGGGGGCTATCTGAATGGCACTACTCCACTATAGGGTTCTAAGTGCTCTGTGTGCTCTCCACCAGGTCCGAAGACTCCATTTTGGAGCACTCTGGTAAACAATTGCTTGGGTAGGGGCCAACTGCAACATGTTCCTCAAGCAGAACATGACTTGGTGTCCAGTTTAATCCAATCAAATCAGGAGGGGATCTGTAGTACTGTGTCATGGAACGAGAGCAATGACCCACCCAAGTTACAGTAGGATACAATTCCATTCCAGAAAAGGCGAGGGTGTCAAAACTACATTTAGGGAGAGCCAGTGGTCAAAATGATGGGGAGGTGTGGGTTCAGATAGCCTTTGAGAATCAGTTCAGTTACAAGTGTGGCTTGGGTGACATCTCTCAAGTCTGTGGGTAGACTTAAGGACAACTCCATCGACGCACCGACGGGTTCTGCGTTAGGCAATTTGACAACTCCGAACCAAACATAGATAGATGTACTGAACGACATGAATTTCAAGGGGAAATGTCCTCTCGGTCAGAACCTCAGTTTTCCTGCGCCTAGCACAGCCCTTTTCCTCACTGTGTCCACCTTTGCCCTCTGCTCATTCGCTCTCTTCGCATTCAAAAACCGCCTGTGCTTCCATCTCATGGATTATCTCGCTTGACTTCTTTGCCACAGGCCTCGTCCTCCTCCTCCTTCTCCTCGTCCTCGTCCTCCCCTCCCCTTCCTTCCTCAGCCCCATCCTCCTCCTCTGCCTGTCTTCCTTCCTTCCTTCCCCCGGGCTGTCGTCTGGAGGCCTCAGACATAGCAGAGGTACAGGTAGGTCTTCTCTATCCTCCAGTCTGGGGGGACGTCTTCGGGCTTGTGGCCCTTCATGTGCTTCTGCATGGCCGAGAGGCTGGGGCAGTACTCAAGGCAGATGGTGCATTGGTAGGGCGACGCTCCGTTGTGGGTGCGCAGGTGTTTGATCATGGCCGAGTAGTCCCTAGATCGCTGGTGGCACAGCTTGCACTCAAACGGCTTCTCACCTGGGGAGGGTGACGACAACAACAACAACAACAACAAGAACAACGTCAGGCTGAGGAAGGGAACTCTATATGACGTTGTACACGGAGTGTACAAAACATTAAGAACACCCGCTTTATCTATGACAGACTGACCAGGTGAATCCAGGTGAAAGCTATGATCCCTTATTGATGTCACTTGTTAAATCCACCTCAATCAGTGTAGATGAGGGGGAGGACACATTAAAATAGAATTTTTGAGACATGGATCGTGTATGTGTGCAATTCAGAGGGTGAATGGGCAAGACAAAAAATGTACAAGCTTTTTAACGGGGTCTGGTAGTACTGTAGGTGCCAGGCGCACCAGTTTGAGTCTGCCAAGAACTGCAACGCTGCTGGGTTTTTCACGCACAACAGTTTCCGGGTGGGTATTAAGAATGGTCCACCACCCAAACGACATCCAGCCAACTTGACACAGCTGTGGGAAGCATTGGAGTCAACATGGGCCAATATCCCTGTGGAACGTTTTCAACACCTTGTAGAATCCATGCCCCAACGAATTGAGGCTGTTTTGAGGGCAAAGGAGGGTATACTGTTTAGTATACATTTACAAGGCAGACTTGAAGTATCAACTTTCTTTTAGAGCTTCCTACACTTTTGCTAGCAGGAAGATAAAAATATCTAGTGGTCTCAATTAGCAATGGCTATGATGTCTATAAAATCCCCACGACCAAATTGAAAAGTGTATGTCATCGTAGATAATGGTATTTCATATAGTGGTGCTGTGCAGAAATGGCTTTAAAATCAATCTCTCAACTGCCCCTATAATGTGCTTTACAAACCAAACCCCTGCATTCAATTATACAGATGTACATTTTGTCACATCTAAATGGCTAACACTTCAATTACAAAAGGACCTATGCCATTTTTAAACACCAAATCACAACTTCAATTGGATTACATTTGATTCTCGGCGGTTCCAAAACCTCTACATTCCTGTGCATGTGATATTCAGGACCAGAACTCCTAAACGTGCAAATGACTAGAGTGATGGTGAGGAATAATCCCCAGCGCTCAATCCGACAGGCGCAAATTAGACATGTAAATGCCGACCTTTACCAACGGCATTTGAAATGAGGTGTCGCATGTGATCGGGCCGTGAACGATGCCAACGCTCGTGCCACGTTACAGAGAGAGAGGCTTCTTGCCGCTGGCTGCCGATGGATATCGCTCTGATGTGTGTCGCTGCATCTACTCTTATAGTTGTCTTTTTTCGACGCATTGGACCTGACACCCGTAGGAAAAGGGGGTCAAGGTTGTGTTTACCCGCCTATGCAAATAGCCACGCCAAGAAGACTGTCATTACGGGGCGTGCTGCCTGCAGAGGCCTCACACGTCAGCAGTGTTGATAATAACCACACTGTAAACAGGGTCGCCTCAGATAACCGGGCAATAATGAATTGCAAATGAGGCTTGGTATTGATCTGCAATTGACAGGTGGGACTCGGGAAGGGGGAAGGAGGGTGGGAGGTTGCCAATGTCGATGATTCATCAAGCGGCTCCCTTTTGTGCGCGGTGGCCTTTGACTGTGAGCTTGTCACTAGCTCTTGTTATCTCCAGTGCGCTCCGGCTCACCGCAAAATAAGGCCCCTGGCCCCCACAAAAGGGGAAAGGGGGGTGGGAGAGAAAAAGCCAATTATTTGACAGGCCGCCTTGATAGCGCGGCTTAACAGCTGGCTTATTGAATGGAAGACGGGGGGTGAGTTTTGGTGGGGGGTTGGAGCGGGTAAAGCCTTGGCTCAACAGCAGCCCTCGGAGGCTAGGTGGTGTGTGTGTGTGTGTGTGTGTGTGTGTGTGTGTGTGTGTGTGTGTGTGTGTGTGTGTGTGTGTGTGTGTGTGTGTGTGTGTGTGTGTGTGCCCCCATCGAGGCAACCCGAGTAATCCAGAGTAACAGCACATGTCCCTAATCCTAATGTTTGGGGATGTAAATTCAGCCAACACAAGAGTGACAAGTCCCTGAGACTGACTGACACCTGGTTGACACCTTTATGGAGCTGTAAAGGCCTGGTGTCAATTTAGAGGATCCTCACCAAGGTTCTGTTTACTGGCCCTTGGAAACATTCATAAAAGCAGTCTGCTTATAGTATGCCTTGTAGCAATCTACTGTACGCATTCTACTACACACACTGATCCCAGCCCTTCTTAATGCCCAGTATAACACTATCGAACACATACATTAGATTGCCAATTTTACATACACTTCCCCTCCTTCTGTGTTACAGCACTGAACTCAATCCGTTATGGAGCCGAGGCAGATCTCTAGTGTCTTGACTTAGTGTCCAGTGGGAACTACTGGTAGAAACTATTAGTATAGTACACTAACTCTATTCGTTGAAAGCTCTCCTGTGTATCATAGCTGACATTTTCCCACTGCAACAGAGCTGACATTTTTATCCGTGTTAGGAAGCTGACATTCTATTGGCATATTTCCAGTGTAATGGAGTGGACTTTCCTGTCCATTGTGAACCTAACAATGCATACAGTACCTGTGTGCACACGGTAGTGGGTCTCCAGCTGGTGCTTGAGGCTGAACTTCTTCCCACAGCCGTTACATTCGTAGGGCTTTTCCCCGGTGTGGATGCGCTTGTGGCCCTTCAGAGTGCTCTCGTCACGGAAGCAGCTCCCGCAGAACTCGCACTCATATGGATGGTCACCTGCTGAACACGGGGGATAAGGGAAGGGGAAAAAACTCATTGGAGTCCACTCGTATCTTTGTGTTATGGCTGCAAATAGACATAACATGTAAAAGCAAAAAAAATAATTGACAAATATGCCAATGGCCATACAGAAATAAAAGTACAATTGGTTTTCTATTCAATGCGAAGATGAATCACGTGACAAAGGCTAGCATAGCTTCACAATCACACTGAGCTATCAGCGGCAGAACTCAAACATTCTTATTAACACTAACGAGATAGCACCCCTCTTTTTTTCCCAGTCCACTCTCAAGTTCTCTCTTTGTGTAGGTCAAATTAGAATACTGTACCCTTGCCGCCCTGGTGCCACTCGTGTAATTGGTATTCAGATGTCAATAATCAGGGATATTATGATATGCGGGGGCTCTCTCCATCGCTCGGCTACTAATTGCTTTCCTGTGTCTGACTAGCAGCCTCCCATACATCATTCGCTCCCCACTACAGATGCGCCACGCTGCCAGGCGTGTAATGTTCTTGATATTTAATGCATTTCACTCAGCCGCTGAAGGTTTAAGTCATCGCCAATGACCTACGCGTTTCATTATCTGGCTGTCCGAGCGGCACCGTGCCTAGGAATAAATTGCATTTCTCGTTATGTACTGTCATGCTCTGGCACCCATCACCCCCGTTAAGAGACAATGTCAATTTCCTCCAGCACGTATTTTCATTGGAGACGCAGCCTTAAATGGTGGGGGGGTGGACGCCTGGAGAGTTTGGCTTTCGGGTTGAGGGGATAATTTTGAAAGGGAGGGCAGTGACAAAAAAGACAGCGAAAAAGTGAGAGATAAAGAGAGAAAGAGGGAGAATCAAGAGTGGAGGGATGAAGAGAGAAGGGGGAGGGTCAAAATCAATAAAAGTGACAGTCTTTATTTGTCTGCATGAAGTTATCAGTGGCTCCCGCTGTAAGACATTGTGCTCTTTCTAGCGTTTCAGTTGCTGCAGAGATCACAATCCATCACAGAGCGCGGCGGGGCCCGTGCGACGCTACAGGAATAATAATGGAGCTGAGATTCACCTGCCTTTAATTAGAAGCAGGCTGAGCTCCAACTAGACCAATCCGGAGAAGAACATGCTAATGCTCAGTGCATAGACTACGGAAGGTTATGTACCTTCAAATGCACATAGGCAATGTGTTATAAGTCATACACTACATATATAAAGTCATACACTACATATACATCTAACACTTCAAAATGTCATTCTTATTAGCAGGGGAGCGGACTTCATTGCTTCCCTATGAAAAAAGTCCATGTTTGACATGAAGAAAAAAAATATGCCATAATCACATTGTGTTGTGCAATCCATTAGCTCCCAGGCACTGGAGATGCAGCATCGTAAATCAGAAGTCTCTCTCTCTCTCTCTCTCTCTCTCTCTCTCTCTCTCTCTCTCTCTCTCTCTCTCTCTCTCTCTCTCTCTCTCTCTCTCTCTCTCTCTCTCTCTCTCTCTCTCTCTCTCTCTCTCTCTCTCTCTCTCTCTCTCTCTCTCTCTCTCTCTCTCTCTCTCTCTCTCTCTCTCTCTCTCTCTCTCTCTCTCTCTCTCTCTCTCTCTCTCTCTCTCTCTCTCTCTCTCTCTCTCTCTCTCTCTCTCTCTCTCTCTCTCTCTCTCTCTCTCTCTCTCTCTCTCTCTCTCTCTCTCTCTCTCTCTCTCTCTCTCTCTCTCTCTCTCTCTCTCTCTCTCTCTCTCTCTCTCTCTCTCTCTCTCTCTCTCTCTCTCTCTCTCTCTCTCTCTCTCTCTCTCTCTCTCTCTCTCTCTCTCTCTCTCTCTCTCTCTCTCTCTCTCTCTCTCTCTCTCTCTCTCTCTCTCTCTCTCTCTCTCTCTCTCTCTCTCTCTCTCTCTCTCTCTCTCTCTCTCTCTCTCTCTCTCTCTCTCTCTCTCTCTCTCTCTCTCTCTCTCTCTCTCTCTCTCTCTCTCTCTCTCTCTCTCTCTCTCTCTCTCTCTCTCTCTCTTTCAATGCCTGTTGGGATCGAAGACACAATGCCTGGGGTCTAATGACAGCGAGGGGGCACAGATGAGGACCCAGCACACCGAGGCAGAACCATGGTATGGGAGTGGACCCTTGGGTACGCCGGGCACTGCCACCTGCGTTTCCATGCCCCCTGGGGGTGCTGGCGCGGACAGTGTACCTGCTGCCTCGACACCTGCTGCCTAGCCCCCCTCTCCCCAGGCCCTGGCGAGGGCAGGTTCATTATGCGATAAGCGGCTGTAAATCAGGGGGCTCTGTCACTGCCAGGGCCATCTCTCCCTCTCCTTCTCCCTCTCTAGCCTGGCACTATCAAACAGCTGCAAACACAAAACACCCTGCTGCAAATGGGCCCCTAGTTTAAAAACAAGCGGCCGCTGCGCAACAACGGAATATTAACGAGGGCCTGGGCCGCAGCACGCGTCTGCAAGCACGGAGGGGAGGGAGGATGGAGGGAGTGAGGAAGGACAGAGGAGGCTGCCATGACTGCCATCATTATGAGCCCCCATTGTACAACAGTGTGTCTGTGTGTTTCAGGGACAGCGAGATGGAGGGAGAGGGTTAGACAGCCGATCAAAGAGAATGAAAATGGGGAGGGACAGGTGAAGAGAGACAAAAAGGAAGAAGTGAGAGGGAAATAGGGAGGGAGAGAGAGACTGTGGGGTTAGTCTACCATTCTTCAGGAAATAAATCATTGGGAGATTGATACACTCACTGTAATAAGCATCATTAAATCGGTTGCCTCTCTCTGTCCTCAATACTGAATCAATGTCAAAACAGTAGGTGACATCAGCGAAGCTGCTTTCTAAAGCAATCCGTTTTCCCGAAACAACCTCTGTATCAAGCATGCTAATACTGTGTATATTGTACTCGCTCTAGCTGTTGTGCTTGCAGCTGTGAGGTAGATGGCAGAAGACATGACGGAGATGACCATGGTCTTGTTGGAAAAGGGCAACCAACAGATGGACTGCTTGACTATTGCGCTCTTACAACAAGTAACCTACTACTGCGTAGTACACACAGAAACATGAACAAGATTATTATATCATCAAAGGGCAAATATATTTAAGAATTGCCAGTTATTTCCTTTTTCTGGAAATTAGGACTTATTTCTGGCGCCATGACTATGCGTCTTGCCGACTTTTTAATCCCTTGACAAAGGCCCCCACATAATATTAAACGGGTGCTTGCGACTGGCTCATTGTAATTTAATACACGCCTACGGAGGATCAGGTTCAAAGCAGCGAGACGCTGCTGCCTCACTGCCCGTGTCTGGCTGCTGCTGCCGAGATGGGGATTGGGATGACATTTCAGCAAGTCGTGCGTGGGGACCGTCCGCGTGTCCTCTCTCGATGTTTGCAGTGAAAGCAGAGTAGCAGACACACGGGTACAGTATACAGGACCGCCCCGTCTTGTCACTCGCGCTAAAATGCAGCGCCTCGGCTTGTAAATAGGCCGGCTGCGCTCATCTCGCCGCATTCATTTCAATTATTTATCTGCGAGACTGAGCTAGATCAGCTCTGACAGTGAGACTGTTATTTAAGGTCGCAGAGAGAAAAAAGGGATGCGAGAGAGACCGTTCATCCTTTGCAAGCGAAATGGGATTCATTTCCATGTTCTCATATTCTGTCAAGGTAAAGGGGCTTCTCCCCGAATCACCTCATCCATCAGGCCATTTCGCTCTCCAGCCTTGATCTATCACAACATATAGCATTCACATGGCCTTTCCTCACCAACAAACCAGCCTTGATCTATCACAACATATAGCATTAACATGGCCTTTCCTCACCAACAAACCAGCCTTGATCTATCACAACATATAGTATTAGCATGGCCTTTCCTCACCAACAAACCAGCCTTGTTCTATCACAACATATAGCATTAACATGGCCTTTCCTCACCAACAAACCAGCCTTGTTCTATCACAACATATAGCATTAACATGGCCTTTCCTCACCAACAAACCAGCCTTGATCTATCACAACATATAGCATTAACATGGCCTTTCCTCACCAACAAACCAGCCTTGATCTATCACAACATATAGCATTAACATGGCCTTTCCTCACCAACAAACCAGCCTTGATCTATCACAACATATAGCATTAACATGGCCTTTCCTCACCAACAAACCAGCCTTGATCTATCACAACATATAGTATTAGCATGGCCTTTCCTCACCAACAAACCAGCCTTGATCTATCACAACATATAGTATTAGCATGGCCTTTCCTCACCAACAAACCAGCCTTGATCTATCACAACATATAGCATTAACATGGCCTTTCCTCACCAACAAACCAGCCTTGATCTATCACAACATATAGCATTAACATGGCCTTTCCTCACCAACAAACCAGCCTTGATCTATCACAACATATAGTATTAGCATGGCCTTTCCTCACCAACAAACCAGCCTTGATCTATCACAACATATAGCATTAACATGGCCTTTCCTCACCAACAAACCAGCCTTGATCTATCACAACATATAGTATTAGCATGGCCTTTCCTCACCAACAAACCAGCCTTGTTCTATCACAACATATAGCATTAACATGGCCTTTCCTCACCAACAAACCAGCCTTGTTCTATCACAACATATAGCATTAACATGGCCTTTCCTCACCAACAAACCAGCCTTGATCTATCACAACATATAGCATTAACATGGCCTTTCCTCACCAACAAACCAGCCTTGATCTATCACAACATATAGCATTAACATGGCCTTTCCTCACCAACAAACCAGCCTTGAGGTAAATAGCAGCTCTGTTTGATCACGGCATATATTCATTCACCAAATGACCAGATCACCCTGTTTGTTCACTCAGCCTTGCCAATAGTATACTAGCCTACTAGGAAGTAGAAACACTAACTGTCTTTTTGAGCAGGGATAACATGATTCCTTCTAGGAAGAAGACTTGAAGTGGGTTAGATAGGCCTAAATAGGAAACAATGTTCAGCAGCCAGAGCCATGAACATGATGCCGTGAGACACGTGCTGTTGCCCTGCAGGCTCTACACAGGTTGATGTTTATTGGGATGAGTCCTGTCCTGGCGCCAGGCCTGAGCGATTTCCACTAGATCGGCCACAGCAAACTCAAAAATGCCTATATTGTAAAAATTAATTAAACCAAATTTAGATTTGATTTCTTAATATAAGGTTAGGTATAAAGTTAGCAGGGTGGTTAAAGTTAGGGTTAAGGTAAGGGTTAGGTTTAAAACAATATTTTATGCCTGTGGCAGTGCCAGCTAGTGACTGCCCTACAGAGCGGCCTCCAGTACATGAGTCATCCCAATAAATGCCAACCTGCATCTCTAGACTGATAGTACTGCATTCGGTTCTTCTTTCTGTTGGGCTACTGAGCCATCGCCACTTGTCAAATATACTGTCACCCATGTCTGTTAACGGGACAGCTCATCACACCTTCATAAGAAATATGGATCCCTTTACAGCTGTTGACCTGAGGGGATTGTACTGTCAACCTTTTCCCTGTAAGTTGTTAGCAAGTCTATGGCTTGGTGCCCTACTAGACATAATTGGTTGCCACAACATAGCCAAACGATCTGGTCACATCGTAAAAGTCTAATTATTACCTTCCCCAACATCACAACAACAGCTAGGTTTCCATCCAATTTGACAGATTTTCATGCAAATATTAAAACATCTGTTTTTAAAAAATTCAATTTTCACACCAGAGTTTTGTTTCCATCAAACAGACTTGTTGCGGACAAAAAGCAGTGCATGATGACGTAATGCACATAAAAAGCACTTTGTCCTATAACTTTTTAATTGACCAAATAGAAAAACCTAAAGTAATATGGTTCCATTCATATTTGATCAATATTTTCACATAAAAGCATTTCCACCACAATTGCTGCAGAATTCATTTGACACAAAAAGCTCCCCACCATAACGAACAAACAAATTTTCTGTTGACATTTGTGAAATTGTACCGACACTTCCTGTTTCCGTAACAGCTGTCCTTTTCCTTTTCACACGACATGACTTTACTCGCATAACAAGGTTGGATGGAAACGTGATTATTGCACAAGGTAACGTCTTGACCAACCTCACAATCGTTCCGCAATGTTGTGACGGTGTCATGTGTTAGTAGGGTAGTCAGAGAAGGAGTTGGAGTTGACTGTTTATTGCAGGGGAACATGAGTGGCCTATAGGTGTGTGTCCTAGTGCTCTAGGGGAGATGGGGACTTGACATGGCTGCTACTAAACGGTATTCTGCCACTGCCACTGACCTGTGTGCGAGCGCAGGTGGCGTTTGAGCGCGGTGTGGCTGGGGAAGGTGCGATTGCACTCGCTGCAGATGTAGCTGCGCACGCCGGCGTGGACCTCCATGTGCTGCTGCAGCGCCGGCTGTGTCTGGAAACGCTTCCCGCACAGCAGACAGAAGATGGCCATGTCCAAGCCTGAGGGAGAGGGAGGAGAGGGTGAGTTTTCTTTAGTCGTTTACTCTGGTTTACTTGTAGATTTACTTGAGCAGGAGATACCTTTGATACAATCTGATAGAACATCACGTTGACAGTCACGTAGCCAAGTTATACATCATTTCTGGAACTAGTCAAAAAAGTAAAAGGCATCTCGTTGTTCTATGGATTTTCAACATTATTGCTCATTGTACAATGTGATACATTTCTTGAGATCTGTCCAGTCTTTTTTTTTTAAGGAAAGACGTATCCTAAACCAACGGAGGTGTAAAACACCACTGGGAAAAGCAGGCTTGAACATTGCAATTGTGATCCCTTACCACAAGAGGTCAGTACCAAGATGAGAGCAATGACAACCAAGGTGAGCAGTGTGACAACAGACAGGCTAAGAAGGACTGTTAGACTGGGCGCTGTCAACACAATGGGATGTGCAATGGCCCTGTTTCTCATGTCTGGTGCACTTTAATATGGCCCTCATAGAACACACTGTGAGGATATGCTTTCACAATCTTTTTAAGCAAACCATTTTTAATCACATAAAAAGGTATGAAGATGTACTTAATACTTCAATTGAGTCCCGAGTCCAACAAGTAGCGTTCATTTTTCTCCAGCACAGGCAAACAGGAATACAGCGAGCACAAACGTGCACACACACACACTCTCTTCACACTTTTTCAATTACCAGACTGGGGAAAACTCTGGGGAAAGAGTGAGTGTTTAGAGCTCAGCTTCTATTTCATCAGTCAATAACACATCTTTGGGGCAAAGCTGCCACTAATTTAAAAATCTATGAGGAACGGCAGCCTCATGTTCATAAACGCACCAGAGACAGCCCTCCCCCTGGATCAATCACTGTCTTGCCTCCACACTCGGGAGAGAACAAGGAGGGGGGAGAACAACAAGAGGGAGCAGGGGGAGAGAATGAGTGGGGGAGAGAGGTAGGGGGAAAGGAAAGAGGAGGAAAAGGTAGTGAGAGAAAATCAAGCAGCCATGTGCACAGTGAAGAGAGCGAATGGGGTGGGAGAGAGAACACAGAGAGAGAGAGAGAGCAGAGAGAGAGAGAGAGAGAGAGAGAGAGAGCAGAGAGAGAGAGAGAGAGCAGAGAGAGAGAGAGAGCAGACAGAGAGAGAGAGAGCAGACAGAGAGAGAGAGCAGAAGGAGAGAGAGAGAGAGAGAGAGAGAGAGCAAAGAAAGAGAGAGAGAGAGAGAGCAAAGAAAGAGAGAGAGCAAAGAAAGAGAGAGAGCAAAGAAAGAGAGAGAGCAAAGAAAGAGAGAGAGCAAAGAAAGAGAGAGAGCAGACGGAGAGAGAGAGCAGACGGAGAGAGAGAGCAGACGGAGAGAGAGAGCAGACGGAGAGAGAGAGCAGACGGAGAGAGAGAGCAGACGGAGAGAGAGAGCAGACGGAGAGAGAGAGCAGACGGAGAGAGAGCAGAGCGAGAGAGAGCAGAGCGAGAGAGAGCAGAGCGAGAGAGAGCAGAGGAGAGAGAGCAGAGGGAGAGAAAGCAGAGGAGAGAAAGCAGAGGGAGAGGAGAGAAAGCAGAGGGAGAGGAGAGAAAGCAGAGGGAGAGGAGAGAAAGCAGAGGGAGAGGAGAGAAAGCAGAGGGAGAGGAGAGAGAGCAGAGGGAGAGAAAGCAGAGGGAGAGAGAGCAGAGGGAGAGAAAGCAGAGGGAGAGAGAGCAGAGGGAGAGAAAGCAGAGGGAGAGAAAGCAGAGGGAGAGAAAGCAGAGGGAGAGAGAGCAGAGGGAGAGCGAGCAGAGGGAGAGAGAGCAGAGGGAGAGCGAGCAGAGGGAGAGAGAGAGAGAGAGCGAGCAGAGGGAGAGAGAGAGAGAGAGCGAGCAGAGGGAGAGAGAGAGAGAGAGCGAGCAGAGGGAGAGAGAGAGAGAGAGCGAGCAGAGGGAGAGAGAGAGAGAGAGCGAGCAGAGGGAGAGAGAGAGAGCGAGCAGAGAGGGAGAGAGAGAGAGAGAGCGAGCAGAGGGAGAGAGAGAGAGAGAGCGAGCAGAGGGAGAGAGAGAGAGCGAGAGAGAGACCAGAGAGAGCGAGCAGAGGGAGAGAGAGAGAGAGACCAGAGGGAGACCAGAGGGAGCGAGCAGAGGGAGAGAGAGAGAGCGAGCAGAGGGAGAGAGAGAGAGCGAGCAGAGGGAGAGAGAGAGAGCGAGCAGAGGGAGAGAGAGAGAGCGAGCAGAGGGAGAGAGAGAGAGCGAGCAGAGGGAGAGAGAGAGAGCGAGCAGAGGGAGAGAGAGAGAGCGAGCAGAGAGAGAGAGAGAGAGAGAGAGAGCGAGAGCAGAGGGAGAGAGAGAGAGCGAGCAGAGGGAGAGAGAGAGACAGAGCGAGCAGAGGGAGAGAGAGAGAGAGAGCGAGCAGAGGGAGAGAGAGAGACAGAGCGAGCAGAGGGAGAGAGAGAGAGACAGAGCGAGCAGAGGGAGACAGAGAGAGAGAGGGAGCAGAGGGAGAGAGAGAGCGAGCAGAGGGAGACAGAGAGAGAGAGCGAGCAGAGGGAGAGAGAGAGAGACCAGAGGGAGCAGAGGGAGAGACCAGAGGAGAGAGAGAGAGACCAGAGAGAGAGAGCAGAGGGAGAGAGAGCAGAGACCAGCAGAGGGAGACCAGAGGGAGAGAGAGAGAGCGAGCAGAGGGAGAGAGAGAGAGCGAGCAGAGGGAGAGAGAGAGAGCGAGCAGAGGGGAGAGAGAGAGCGAGCAGAGGGAGAGAGAGAGCGAGCAGAGGGAGAGAGAGAGAGCGAGCAGAGAGAGAGAGAGAGCGAGCAGAGGGAGAGAGAGAGAGCGAGCAGAGGGAGAGAGAAAGAGCGAGCAGAGGGAGAGAGAAAGAGCGAGCAGAGGGAGAGAGAAAGAGCGAGCAGAGGGAGAGAGAGAGAGCGAGCAGAGGGAGAGAGAGAGAGCGAGCAGAGGGAGAGAGAGAGAGCGAGCAGAGGGAGAGAGAGAGAGCGAGCAGAGGGAGAGAGAGAGAGCGAGCAGAGGGAGGGAGAGAGAGAGAGAGAGAGCGAGCAGAGGGAGGGAGAGAGAGAGGGAGAGAGCGAGCAGAGGGAGAGAGAGAGAGAGAGAGCGAGCAGAGGGAGAGAGAGAGAGAGAGAGCAGAGGGAGAGAGAGAGAGAGCGAGCAGAGGGAGAGAGAGAGAGAGAGCGAGCAGAGGGAGAGAGAGAGAGAGCGAGCAGAGGGAGAGAGAGAGAGAGAGAGAGGAGAGAGAGAGAGAGAGAGCAGAGAGACCAGAGAGAGAGCGAGCAGAGGGAGAGAGAGAGAGCGAGCAGCAGAGAGAGAGAGAGAGAGCGAGCAGAGGGAGAGAGAGAGAGCGAGCAGAGGGAGAGAGAGAGCGAGCGAGCAGAGGGAGAGAGAGAGAGCGAGCAGAGGGAGAGAGAGAGAGCGAGCAGCAGAGGGAGAGAGAGAGAGAGAGCGAGCAGAGGGAGAGAGAGAGAGCGAGCAGAGGGAGAGAGAGAGAGAGCGAGCAGAGGGGAGAGAGAGAGAGAGCGAGCGAGCAGAGGGGAGAGAGAGAGAGAGAGCGAGCAGAGGGAGAGAGAGAGAGCAGAGCAGAGGGAGAGAGAGAGAGCGAGCAGAGGGGAGAGAGAGAGAGAGCGAGCAGAGGGAGGGAGAGAGAGAGAGCGAGCAGAGGGAGAGAGAGAGAGCGAGCAGAGGGAGAGAGAGAGAGAGAGCAGAGGGAGAGAGAGAGAGCGAGCAGAGGGAGAGAGAGAGAGCGAGCAGAGGGAGAGAGAGAGAGCGAGCAGAGGGAGAGAGAGAGAGCGAGCAGAGGGAGAGAGAGAGAGAGAGCGAGCAGAGGGAGAGAGAGAGAGAGCGAGCAGAGGGAGAGAGAGAGAGCGAGCAGAGGGGGAGAGAGAGAGCGAGCAGAGGAGAGAGAGAGAGAGAGAGCAGAGGGAGAGAGAGAGAGAGAGAGCGAGCAGAGGAGAGAGAGAGCGAGCAGAGGAGAGAGAGAGAGAGCGAGCAGAGGGAGACAGAGAGAGAGAGAGCGAGCAGAGGGAGACAGAGAGAGAGAGAGCGAGCAGAGGGAGACAGAGAGAGAGAGAGCGAGCAGAGGGAGACAGAGAGAGAGAGAGCGAGCAGAGGGAGACAGAGAGAGAGAGCGAGAGAGAGACCAGAGAGAGCGAGCAGAGGGAGAGAGAGAGAGAGACCAGAGGGAGAGAGAGAGAGACCAGAGGGAGAGAGAGAGAGAGAGAGAGGGAGAGAGAGAGAGCGAGCAGAGGGAGAGAGAGAGAGCGAGCAGAGGGAGAGAGAGAGAGCGAGCAGAGGGAGAGAGAGAGAGCGAGCAGAGGGAGAGAGAGAGAGAGAGCGAGCAGAGGGAGAGAGAGAGAGCGAGCAGAGGGAGAGAGAGAGAGACCAGAGGGAGAGAGAGAGAGACCAGAGGGAGAGAGAGAGAGACCAGAGGGAGAGAGAGAGAGAGAGCGAGCAGAGGGAGAGAGAGAGAGCGAGCAGAGGGAGAGAGAGAGAGCGAGCAGAGGGAGAGAGAGAGAGCGAGCAGAGGGAGAGAGAGAGAGCGAGCAGAGGGAGAGCAGAGGGAGCAGAGGGAGAGAGAGCAGAGCGAGCAGAGGAGAGAGAGAGAGAGCGAGCAGAGGGAGAGAGAAAGAGCGAGCAGAGGGAGAGAGAAAGAGCGAGCAGAGGGAGAGAGAGAGAGCGAGCAGAGGGAGAGAGAGAGAGCGAGCAGAGGGGAGAGAGAGCGAGCAGAGCAGAGGGAGAGAGAGAGAGAGAGCGAGGGAGGGGAGAGAGAGAGAGAGCGAGCAGAGGGAGAGAGAGAGAGAGAGAGCGAGCAGAGGGAGAGAGAGCGAGCAGAGGGAGAGAGAGAGAGAGCGAGCAGAGGGAGAGAGAGAGAGAGCGAGCAGAGGGAGAGAGAGAGAGAGAGCGAGCAGAGGGAGAGAGAGAGAGAGAGAGCAGAGGGAGAGAGAGAGAGAGAGCGAGCAGAGGGAGAGAGAGAGAGAGCGAGCAGAGGGAGAGAGAGAGAGCGAGCAGAGGGAGAGAGAGAGCGAGCAGAGGGAGAGAGAGAGAGCAGAGCAGAGAGAGAGAGAGAGCGAGCAGAGGGAGAGAGAGAGAGAGCGAGCAGAGGGAGAGAGAGAGAGCGAGCAGAGGGAGAGAGAGAGAGCGAGCAGAGGGAGAGAGAGAGAGCGAGCAGAGGGAGAGAGAGAGAGCGAGCAGAGGGAGAGAGAAAGAGCGAGCAGAGGGAGAGAGAGAGAGCGAGCAGAGGGAGAGAGAGAGAGCGAGCAGAGGGAGAGAGAGAGAGAGCGAGCAGAGGGAGGAGAGAGAGAGAGCGAGCAGAGGGAGAGAGAGAGAGCGAGCAGAGAGAGGAGAGAGAGAGAGCGAGCAGAGGGAGAGAGAGAGAGAGAGAGAGAGAGAGAGAGAGAGCGAGCAGAGGGAGAGAGAGAGAGAGCGAGCAGAGGAGAGAGAGAGAGAGAGAGCGAGCAGAGGGAGAGAGAGAGAGAGAGAGAGCAGAGGAGAGAGAGAGAGAGAGCAGAGGGAGAGAGAGAGCGAGCAGAGGGAGAGAGAGAGCGAGAGAGGAGAGAGAGAGAGAGGAGCAGAGAGAGAGAGAGAGCAGAGGGAGAGAGAGAGAGAGCAGAGCGGCAGAGAGAGAGAGAGAGCGAGCAGAGGAGAGAGAGAGAGCAGAGCAGAGGAGAGAGAGAGAGAGAGCGAGCAGAGGAGAGAGAGAGAGCGAGCAGAGGGAGAGAGAGAGAGCGAGCAGAGGGAGAGAGAGAGAGCGAGCAGAGGGAGAGAGAGAGAGAGCAGCAGAGGGAGAGAGAGAGAGCGAGCAGAGGGAGAGAGAGAGAGAGCGAGCAGAGGAGAGAGAGAGAGAGCGAGCAGAGGGAGAGAGAGAGAGAGCAGCAGAGGAGAGAGAGAGAGAGGGAGAGAGGCAGAGAGAGAGAGAGCAGAGGGAGAGAGAGAGAGAGCGAGCAGAGGGAGAGAGAGAGAGAGCGAGCA
>NC_060188.1:56942633-56952633 GCF_021184085.1 Oncorhynchus gorbuscha | reverse complement strand
ATCAAACGCTCAAAGTTTGAGCTTTTTTTTAATAGTACTTGAACCCAGGTCTGAACCAACTACTCTCATTCCTAAGTACTACTACTACTAGGATTCCCATTCCCACACAGGAGGTAACCTGATTCCCCCAACTACTCTCATTCCTAACTACTACTACTACTAGGATTCCCATTCCCACACAGGTCACCTGATTCCCCCAACTACTCTCATTCCTAAGTACTACTACTACTAGGATTCCCATTCCCACACAGGTGGTAACCTGATTCCCCCAACTACTCTCATTCCTAACTACTACTACTACTACTAGGGTTCCCATTCCCACACAGGTCACCTGATTCCCCCAACTACTCTCATTCCTAACTACTACTACTACTACTAGGATTCCCATTCCCACACAGGTCACCTGATTCCCCCAACTACTCTCATTCCTAACTACTACTACTACTACTAGGATTCCCATTCCCACACAGGTGGTAACCTGATTCCCCCAACTACTCTCATTCCTAACTACTACTACTACTACTAGGATTCCCATTCCCACACAGGTCACCTGATTCCCCCAACTACTCTCATTCCTAAGTACTACTACTACTACTAGGATTCCCATTCCCACACAGGAGGTAACCTGATTCCCCTAACTACTCTCATTCCTAACTACTACTACTACTACTAGGGTTCCCATTCCCACACAGGAGGTCACCTGATTCCCCCAACTACTCTCATTCCTAAGTACTACTACTACTAGGATTCCCATTCCCACACAGGAGGTAACCTGATTCCCTCAACTACTCTCATTCCTAAGTACTACTACTACTACTAGGATTCCCATTCCCACACAGGAGGTAACCTGATTCCCCCAACTACTCTCATTCCTAACT
Source organism: Oncorhynchus gorbuscha (assembly GCF_021184085.1). Lineage (NCBI taxonomy): Eukaryota > Metazoa > Chordata > Actinopteri > Salmoniformes > Salmonidae > Oncorhynchus > Oncorhynchus gorbuscha. The sequence continues at coordinate 56,951,755 of NC_060188.1, read as the reverse complement.
ACTACTACTACTACTACTACTACTAGGATTCCCATTCCCACACAGGAGGTCACCTGATTCCCCCAACTACTCTCATTCCTAAGTACTACTACTACTACTACTATGATTCCCATTCCCACACAGGAGGTAATCTGATTCCCCCAACTACTCTCATTCCTAAGTACTACTACTACTACTACTACTAGGATTCCCATTCCCACACAGGAGGTAACCTGATTCCCCCAACTACTCTCATTCCTAAGTACTACTACTACTACTACTAGGATTCCCATTCCCACACAGGAGGTAACCTGATTCCCCCAACTACTATCATTCCTAAGTACTACTACTACTACTAGGATTCCCATTCCCACACAGGAGGTAACCTGATTCCCCCAACTACTCTCATTCCTAAGTACTACTACTACTACTAGGATTCCCATTCCCACACAGGAGGTCACCTGATTCCCCCAACTACTCTCATTCCTAAGTACTACTACTACTACTAGGATTCCCATTCCCACACAGGAGGTAACCTGATTCCCCCCACACAATAATAACACTTCTATGGCCGTAAAACACAGACCTGTTTAATGCTTTTAAATGAATGGCACACAGGACTACTGTGTAGGAGGGAGTGTATGCACACACATGACCATGTGTGTGTGTGTGTGTGTGTGCGCGCGCATTAATCCTGATGGCACAGCTCTTGTAGACTGCCCTTTTACCTCTGATATTCAGTCACACACAGACGCACTAGTTTAGTACAATAACCTGCACTCACTTCTTTGCCTGCGCTCTCCAGCACCACAGTAGTATATGTCCTACAACACAGACTGTAGACATTCACACACATTTACATAATGGTGCAGCAAGTCTTTCTGAGAAGAACTGTGTTTATCGTGCCGTTGTGCAAACCAGATGGCAGCTGCAATCTTGGGGTCAGAGAAAATGTGAGGGTTGTTGTCACTTCATTAAGACCATATGAGACATGGGTTACAGGTGATCAATATTAACTACAGTATAAACTTTACTTTTTCAAAACATACAAGCTTTCAGAGTACTACGTCTGTCAGTAGTACGTCTCATTTTTTAAGCGGTTTGCCATTTGATACAGTATTTGAACCCATGACGACTAAATAATAACCAATCCTCTATTCCGCTTGGTAGAAAAGAGGAGGACATAAGAGGACACAGAGACAGTCACTTTATATTTTCACTTTGTATGTTGTCTACCTCACTTGCTTTGGCAATGTTAGCACGTTTCCCATGCCAATAAAGCCCTTGAATTGAATTGAATTGACAGAGAGAGACAGAGAGAGACAGAGACAGAGACAGAGACAGAGACAGAGACAGAGACAGAGACAGAGACAGAGAGAGACAGAGAGAGACAGAGAGAGACAGAGAGAGACAGAGAGAGACAGAGAGAGACAGAGAGAGACAGAGAGAGACAGAGAGAGACAGAGAGAGACAGAGAGAGACAGAGAGAGACAGAGACAGAGACAGAGACAGAGAGAGAGACAGAGAGAGAGACAGAGACAGAGAGAGAGACACACAGAGACAGACAGAGTGACAGACAGAGTGACAGACAGAGTAACAGACAGAGTAACAGACACAGACAGAGTGACAGACAGACACAGACACACAGAGACAGACAGAGTGACAGACAGACACAGACACACAGAGACAGACAGAGTGACAGACAGACACAGACACACAGAGACAGACAGAGTGACAGACAGACACAGACACACAGAGACAGACAGAGTGACAGACAGACACAGACACACAGAGACAGACAGAGTGACAGACAGACACAGACACACAGAGACAGACAGAGTGACAGACAGACACAGACACACAGAGACAGACAGAGTGACAGACACAGACACACAGAGACAGACAGAGTGACAGACACAGACACACAGAGACAGACAGAGTGACAGACACAGACACACAGAGACAGACAGAGTGACAGACACAGACACACAGAGACAGACAGAGTGACAGACACAGACACACAGAGACAGAGACAGACACAGAGACAAGACAGACACAGAGACAAGACAGACACACAGAGACAAGACACAGAGACAAGACAGACACACAGAGACAGACAGACACACAGAGACAGACAGAGACAAGACAGATACAAGACAGACAGAGACAAGACAGATACAAGACAGAGACAAGACAGACACACAGAGACAAGACAGACACACAGAGACAGACAGACACAGACAGACAGACACAGACACAGACACAGACACAGACACAGACACAGACACAGACACAGACAGACAGACACAGACACAGACACACAGACAGACAGACAGACAGACAGACAGACAGACAGACAGACAGACAGACAGACAGACAGACAGACAGACAGACAGACAGACAGACAGACAGACAGACAGACAGACAGACAGACAGACAGACAGACAGACAGACAGACAGACAGACAGACAGACAGACAGACAGACAGACAGACAGACACACAGACAGCCAGACAGACAGACAGACAGACAGACAGACAGACAGACACAGAGACAGACAGAGACAGACAGACACAGAGACAGACACAGAGACAGACACAGAGACAGACACAGAGACAGACACAGAGACAGACACAGAGACAGACACAGAGACAGACACAGAGACAGACACAGAGACAGACACAGAGACAGACACAGAGACAGACACAGAGACAGACACAGAGATTGATGGAGAGACAGAGAGATTGAGAGAGATTGAGGGAGAGAGAGAGATTGAGAGAGATTGAGGGAGAGAGAGAGAGAGAGAGAGATTGAGGGAGAGAGAGAGAGAGAGAGATTGAGGGAGAGAGAGAGAGCGAGAGATTGAGGGAGAGAGAGAGAGAGAGCGAGAGATTGAGCGAGAGAGAGAGAGAGCGAGAGATTGAGCGAGAGAGAGAGAGAGAGAGAGCGAGAGATTGAGCGAGAGAGAGAGAGAGAGAGATTGAGCGAGAGAGAGAGAGAGAGAGATTGAGGGAGAGAGAGAGAGAGAGATTGAGGGAGAGAGAGAGAGATTGAGGGAGAGAGAGAGAGAGAGAGATTGAGGGAGAGAGAGAGAGAGATTGAGGGAGAGAGAGAGAGAGATTGAGGGAGAGAGAGAGAGAGATTGAGGGAGAGAGAGAGAGAGAGAGAGAGAGATTGAGGGAGAGAGAGAGATTGAGGGAGAGAGAGAGATTGAGGGAGAGAGAGAGAGAGGGGTACAGACAGAGGTGAACAGGGCCTCCAGTGTGTCATGGAAGCGCAGTTGTGCTGATTAGCGTTAGCTGGAATTAAGTGCTACAAAGTGAGGCAGCCGGTCCAGTCTGAGGGGGTTGGTGTAGGCGATTGGGTGGGGTGGGGGGTTAGAAGCAGCAGTGGCAAGGTGAAGGGCTGACGGATGAAGGGAGGCACAGAGATAAAAAAGAAAGGTGGGAGTGGAGGAGAAAACTAGTTGACCCGGGAGGTCTATTACAGTGTAAAATTGAGTCGGCCCAAAGTGACACCTGAATAGAGGTGGTGGTGGAGGAAGAGGAGAAGGGGGTCTCACTCCCACTCTGGAATAATTTACCTCCTCTCTCATTCTTACTCTGTCTATTTATAAAGGCCTGGCCACAGTACATTGGGGAGGGGGCTCTGCTCTCGTCTGGATGCTAGGCAAGCGGTATCTTAATGGCCCTGGAGTGGCAAGCGCCGTTATTTAAGCAGGGACGGACGGGGCCTTTAATGGAGAGGAATACTCCTGGAGAGCAGGGTGACATGCCCGGGAAAGGTAGGCCTACAGCCAGAGGAGAGGAGAGAATAGCTACAGGCCTACAGCCAGAGGAGAGGAGAGAATAGCTACAGGCCTACAGCCAGAGGAGAGGAGAGAATAGCTACAGGCCTGCAGCCAGAGGAGAGGAGAGAATAGCTACAGGCCTGCAGCCAGAGGAGAGAATAGCTACAGGCCTACAGCCAGAGGAGAGAATAGCTACAGGCCTACAGCCAGAGGAGAGGAGAGAATAGCTACAGGCCTACAGCCAGAGGAGAGGAGAATAGCTACAGGCCTACAGCCAGAGGAGAGGAGAGAATAGCTACAGGCCTGCAGCCAGAGGAGAGGAGAGAATAGCTACAGGCCTACAGCCAGAGGAGAGGAGAGAATAGCTACAGGCCTGCAGCCAGAGGAGAGGAGAGAATAGCTACAGGCCTGCAGCCAGAGGAGAGGAGAGAATAGCTACAGGCCTGCAGCCAGAGGAGAGGAGAGAATAGCTACAGGCCTGCAGCCAGAGGAGAGGAGAGAATAGCTACAGGCCTGCAGCCAGAGGAGAGGAGAGAATAGCTACAGGCCTGCAGCCAGAGGAGAGGAGAGAATAGCTACAGGCCTACAGCCAGAGGAGAGAATAGCTACAGGCCTACAGCCAGAGGAGAGGAGAGAATAGCTACAGGCCTACAGCCAGAGGAGAGGAGAGAATAGCTACAGGCCTACAGCCAGAGGAGAGGAGAGAATAGCTACAGGCCTGCAGCCAGAGGAGAGGAGAGAATAGCTACAGGCCTGCAGCCAGAGGAGAGGAGAGAATAGCTACAGGCCTGCAGCCAGAGGAGAGAGCAGCCAGAGAGAATAGCTACAGGCCTGCAGCCAGAGGGAGAGAATAGCTACAGGCCTGCAGCCAGAGGAGAGAATAGCTACAGGCCTGCAGCCAGAGGAGAGAATAGCTACAGGCCTGCAGCCAGAGGAGAGAATAGCTACAGGCCTACAGCCAGAGGAGAGGAGAGAATAGCTACAGGCCTACAGCCAGAGGAGAGGAGAGAATAGCTACAGGCCTGCAGCCAGAGGAGAGGGGAGAATAGCTACAGGCCTACAGCCAGAGGAGAGGAGAGAATAGCTACAGGCCTGCAGCCAGAGGAGAGGAGAGAATAGCTACAGGCCTGCAGCCAGAGGAGAGGAGAGAATAGCTACAGGCCTGCAGCCAGAGGAGAGAATAGCTACAGGCCTACAGCCAGAGGAGAGGAGAGAATAGCTACAGGCCTACAGCCAGAGGAGAGAATAGCTACAGGCCTACAGCCAGAGGAGAGAATAGCTACAGGCCTACAGCCAGAGGAGAGAATAGCTACAGGCCTACAGCCAGAGGAGCCTACAGCCAGAGGAGAGAATAGCTACAGGCCTACAGCCAGAGGAGAGGAGAGAATAGCTACAGGCCTACAGCCAGAGGAGAGGAGAGAATAGCTACAGGCCTACAGCCAGAGGAGAGAATAGCTACAGGCCTACAGCCAGAGGAGAGAATAGCTACAGGCCTACAGCCAGAGGAGAGAATAGCTACAGGCCTACAGCCAGAGGAGAGGAGAGAATAGCTACAGGCCTACAGCCAGAGGAGAGAATAGCTACAGGCCTACAGCCAGAGGAGAGGAGAGAATAGCTACAGGCCTACAGCCAGAGGAGAGGAGAGAATAGCTACAGGCCTACAGCCAGAGGAGAGGAGAGAATAGCTACAGGCCTACAGCCAGAGGAGAGGAGAGAATAGCTACAGGCCTACAGCCAGAGGAGAGGAGAGAATAGCTACAGGCCTACAGCCAGAGGAGAGGAGAGAATAGCTACAGGCCTACAGCCAGAGGAGAGAATAGCTACAGGCCTACAGCCAGAGGAGAGGAGAGAATAGCTACAGGCCTACAGCCAGAGGAGAGAATAGCTACAGGCCTACAGCCAGAGGAGAGAATAGCTACAGGCCTACAGCCAGAGGAGAGGAGAGAATAGCTACAGGCCTACAGCCAGAGGAGAGGAGAGAATAGCTACAGGCCTACAGCCAGAGGAGAGGAGAGAATAGCTACAGGCCTACAGCCAGAGGAGAGGAGAGAATAGCTACAGGCCTACAGCCAGAGGAGAGGAGAGAATAGCTACAGGCCTACAGCCAGAGGAGAGGAGAGAATAGCTACAGGCCTACAGCCAGAGGAGAGGAGAGAATAGCTACAGGCCTACAGCCAGAGGAGAGGAGAGAATAGCTACAGGCCTACAGCCAGAGGAGAGGAGAGAATAGCTACAGGCCTACAGCCAGAGGAGAGGAGAGAATAGCTACAGGCCTACAGCCAGAGGAGAGGAGAGAATAGCTACAGGCCTACAGCCAGAGGAGAGGAGAGAATAGCTACAGGCCTGCAGCCAGAGGAGAGAATAGCTACAGGCCTACAGCCAGAGGAGAGAATAGCTACAGGCCTGCAGCCAGAGGAGAGAATAGCTACAGGCCTACAGCCAGCGGAGAGGCCGCTGTCTGTCTGCCATGGCCATTCCTCTGTGGAAGGGAAGTGATGTAGGTAGAAGTGCCCTTGTGATGAAAACCAAAGTGATTTAACTGTAGATTAATCCCTAAGCATTATGAATTCTGCCAACACCTCTTTGAGAAATAAAATGTCTTCTTTTTTGCTTTGCAATAAAAACAAAACTATTACTATCAACAGTTTTACTACGGGGTGTCTAGCTTGCTGTTAGAACATGACAATGCATGAGTCATACATTAGGTGTGAGCGAGTACTGAAGTCACTGTCAATTAGCTTCTTTCAGCTCAGCCTGGCACTCTCCCGCTGCTCTGTCTACCACCTCAGCCGTCTGTCTGCTGCTGGGTTCTCTTTACCTGTTGCTTTTCAATGAGCCGCTGAAACGTTCACTGTTGAATCATGGGAGAATTGATTATTCAGTAGGGGGGGGGGTGAAAATATCCACGGTTCGTGTAGGGACTGAACCATGTATCATACGGTGGTGTGTGTGTATGTAACAGAGAGACTGTGTGTAAGAGTAAATTACTCTGTGTGTGTGTGTGTGTGAGGGGGGAGGAAGAGAGGGAGAGAGAGCACACACACGGCTGTATTTACGTCAACCTTTGTCTCATTTAACCAAAACAAAGAGGAAGATGTGAGCCTAATATGATGGAGAGACTTTTACGGCTGTGTTTCACGGCATATTAAATGCCACTGCTGCACAAACCTGGGTCCACACGTATCTAGTCAAAAAAAAAACATTGGTGTGACCAGTATATTACACCACGTTTGAATAATAACAATAACAACACAGCTGTGATCACCATTACCACTTCTGATGTCCTGGAGCTACGGGCATTGGTCAGGCGTCATTTCGTCACTCATAGGTTGCTTCTCCAGTACCTAGTGCTTGAGGAGGTACTAAAAGTCAACCAGCTGTGTCTGTGTGTAGTGCAGTGTGTGAGAGTGCGAGAGAGAGTAGTCCCTGCCTTCAGAAGAACCCCCCCCCCCAAAAAAGCTACACTCACAGAAGGATGTCATAAGGTGAATGCACCAATTTGTAAGTCGCTCTGGATAAGAGCGTCTGCTAAATGACTTAAATGTAAATGTAAGACTTGGCTGGGACTGCCACTTTCACATCTTCCCTTGGTGTGAGTTAAACGGCCACGAGCACTAGGTATTTCTAGCCTTTGTATCTTGAAGCAGTCCTCCTGTTTCATGTCAGGACCACACCTACATGGATGGTGACTGCTGTCTTGTCCATGGGTGTGTTAGGGTTCTAAACACCACAGGGTTGATGAAGCAGAGAGGTCTAGGGAACTGAACACGGGCGTCAAATCACAGGCCATTAGATCAGGGTTAAGGATCCACAACCTTGAACGCCCTGTTCTTCCTCTCATCAATATGCTCCAGCATTTAGCAGGATCCTGCATGTACAACAACAAGTCTGCCTCTTGACTAGTACTTTCAAAAATAACACGCGCAACAGCAGCAATGGGTGTCGCTGGTAAGAAACGTGTCATACGTGAATTATTCCCCTTGATGAATGAGGAATTCATGTGTAAATAACTACATAAAGTGGGTGTGTGGTGAAGAGAAGAGTATGTTTGCGCTGTGAGAGAGGTTGGGCCTGACAGCGGGGGGGGGGGGGGAAGTCAGAGGGGGCAGCTGTGGAGGGACAGGTGGGGGTGGCGTGAGGGGGCGACGGAGTACGCCCGGAGAGTGGAGCTCTTGGCAGGCGCTTCTGGGCCCGGGGGGACAATGGGTGCTGGCAGGGTCCGCTGAGGGGGACAATACCGCCAGTGGACTGCCAAGACCCACACCCCTGAGCTGCAGTGTTGGGGGATGTAGCTACCAAACATATCTTTCCTTCTATTCGACACATTGAAGGTCTTGAAGAGAATGACAAGGGTAGAACCTCCATACCAGTTCAACATAGAGACCCATTTTCTCCACTACCCCCCGTGAGGGGCAATGATGCCTCCATGACCTTTTCACATCCACGGTAACCTGACGCATGGTGAAAACCAACCACTGAGGGGTCTTGTGGAAGGAGAGGATAAACACCACCGCAGTCCCTCTGCTCTATAGGGTTCTGGTCAAATGTAGTGCACAATGTAGGACTTACCCTCTGCCTCACCTCAGTCACCCACACAGATCAGAGTCATATTTGGACTGTGGGGCTGTGAGGCCTCAGGTGGTGAGGTGGGTCGAGTGGAATCAGTGACCAGAGGGACACTGCGGTAAACGCTGTCTACTGTCCAGCTCCCAGCAGCCTCTATCTCCGAGGCCAAACATGGCAGTATGGGGGCGCTGGCAACATGCAGCAACACAACAAATGTCACTGAGAAAGGTTAGTGACACACAGAGGTTCTGAACTGTGGAGAGGTAATTGATGCTAATTGATAATATAATTTTTTTCCTAATGAGAGTACAGTGCGCTCATGTACCTTCTGTTGAGTGAGAATCTTTCTAAACTCACGTCCGGCCTGCACCGGTTGTGTTAAAGAGCCTGGTATGTGCTCACACGTGCACGTACGCCTGGAGGAAGAGAGCAGAGCCCCCCTGAGTGGCCTGGCATATCAGAGGCACCAGGCCTGGACCCCGGACAACAGGTCTTGACCGGAATACAGAGAAGAGAGAGGGAAAGAGGGAGCGAGAGAGAGAAAGGAGAGCAGAAGGGAGAAACACGGAGAGAGAAAGAGAAAAAGAGCGAGCCGCACAGGATAATTAATTCAAAACGCCTCGCTGGCTTTGATAAGAAACGCAAGAAAAGAGCCTCGATTAATTTTTTATTGATCTAACGGGAGAGAGGGTGAGAAAGATCGAGGAGGGAGAGAGGGTGAGAAAGAGATTGAGGAGGGAGAGAGAGTAAAATAGAGAGACCAAGGATTAGATCTACATGCAATTAAT